>NC_056731.1:1762071482-1762153982 GCF_019279795.1 Protopterus annectens
ACCCTTTTGTCAGTTTTGAGTAACTTCCAATTTTTCTGAATGATGCTTTTAAGGTAGTTACTATGGGGTCCATATTGTATAATACATGCTTTCCCATATCTATCCTCTGCTTTACTAATATGAGCTGGTGTACTGATCAAAGTACCCCCCCCCAACAACGGGATGTACCTAGTCCCCCACTGTTGCCAAACATAAGTCCGTAAATCATTAATCATACTCTCTGGATATCCTCTTTCCAAAAAGTATGTACCAATTTTAGCTAATTCCTCACTCAAATCACTCCTATCAGAAGTCATCCTTGCAGCACGAATGAACTGCCCTTTTACGATGTTCCTCTTTTGGGCCCAAGGATGACTACTGGTGAAATGTAGGTAGGAATTGCTAAAGGTAGGTTTTCTAAAAATGTTGGACTTAAATTTGCCTTCATGTAAGGTAATCAGCACATCTAAATATGGGATACAGATCTTATCCAAATTCATAGTGAATTTAAAATATTCACTACATGAGTTAATATAACTAAAAAACTCATCTAACTCCCCCTTATTTCCTTTCCACACAAGGAAAACATCATCTAAAAAACGGTAATAGCACCCAATATGGTCCATCCATTGGGAACCAAAAATAAACTCCTTCTCCCAGTTATAAAGGACTAGGTTTGCATATATTGGGGCGCAGGCTGCCCCCATCGCTACCCCTTTAGATTGTCTAAAGTACTTCCCCTCATAATAAATGTAATTATGGGTTAGTACTATCTCCATAAAATCCACAATCAGCAGCGTCCTGTCCCATGTGACCTGGCCTATCTCATGTATACATTCCTGGAACCTTCTCAATCCTTCCTCGTGGGGTATACTTGAGAAGAGGTCAACCACATCGATGGTTACCAACCATTCAGCTCCCTGGGATACCTGTGGTACCAGCCTACCCAAAAAGTCCCATGAATCACGGACTAGGTGGGTGATACACCCAAGACTAGATTTTAACCACTTGTCAATGACCTTCCCGAAAGGAAAGGTTTTAGAAAAACTCCCGGAAATGATTGGTCGGAATGGTGGATCAACCAGGTCCTAATGGACCTTCGGGATACCAACAATTGTGCCTATAATAGGGTGTTCCACTTTCAAATATTTAGCAAGATCTACATCAATACTCCCTTCAAGTATTAAGTCATTCACTAAGGCATCCACTCTACTATATCCCCGGTTCACTTCATTAAGGGAAGATGGTTCATATTTTCCTGAGTTCAACAATATACTGAACATTTTATCTTCATATGTTTGTGACGAGTATAATACAACCCCACCCCCTTTATCCGGTTTCATTATCCGGATACTCTTGTCCTCTTGTAACTTTTTTAACACAAAAAATTCCTTTTTAGTTAGATTGTATTTCAAAGTGTTTTTACCAGGATCATTACTTTTGGTAAACTTATAAATTTCATTCACTACAAGTCTCTCAAAAGTGTCTAATAGATTATGTAGGGGGGGGGTATATGAACTCCTAACTCTAAATTCCTTATTATTGTTAAACTTGGACCCATCAAATTTAACTCTAAGGTTGAGTTTTCTGATGTACTTTTTCACATCTAATATGTTCTCAACAGCATTCATCCTACTATGTGGGATGAATTTCATCCCTTTTGATAACATAGTAAAATGGCAGGATGACTGTGCGCATTGACGGGGTTGAAAGCTGTGTACTGTCAATTGGCTGACCAATGGTGGACCCAGACACACCTTCCTGCACCATTACAGACATTTCATCATCATCAGTACCTGGGGCACAAGATTCAGGTTCCCTGCTGCAGGTCACCAGAGCAGCACCAGAACCTACGGGAGGAAAACATGGAACACAGATTACAGTCTCAATACATATTTGAAAGAGATGCACTTCAATACTAATGCACACATTCAGAAATGGACACATGCACTCATGGACACTAACACACATGCACACTTGGGCACAGGCACACTTGCACACATGCACACCCCACAGTAAACACACACATCAGTACCGTGTTACACTACTCAATTTACTACCTGTCAATTACAGTTATTGTGAACACAGTCACCAGCATGTCTACTACAGAGTTACACTACTCTTCCTAGTTTTATAAATTGTTTTACAGATAATTTTAAAAGACTCACCAGCATGTATGGCCTGCCTCATTGCTACATGGGAGGGACCTGGAAGTGTGAAGAGAGTAATGTCAGTGGGCACATGTGTGCCATTCATTTTGCACATGATACAGTACAGTAGTACACTAGTTCCCTTATACACATCAGCTGCACATCATGTCTGTATATATATCATGATGACAGATACATACCACATGCACACCTTATGCGTGCATGAAGTAACAGCGTACAGAACAGTCATATGTACATACCAGGAGTTAACTCTAATCTCACCCTTACCTCTCTTCAAACGTCAACTCAAACTGTACTTCCAAACCCACTGGCTTTGTTCTTCTTGGAGTCCAGGCTAACGTCCCTCTCCCTACCCTCTCTTCACCTTTAACCCCTCATTGTGCATAGAAACTAGCTTCTACCCTGTTTCTTTCACTTTGATGTCCTTCTATGCTCTGACCTACTTCTCCCATCCCTCCCACCTCCTCTTGACTGTCTTCCTTCTTTTCCTCACTTCCCTTCTTGACTCCTGCCTCTTCCATATCATTGTATCTGTCATACTCCTTCTACTTCTCTACCCTTATGAGCCCTAACTATTATGTATATGGCTTTTGCCTTATTGCATAACCATTATGCTTTAGGTAGGATTGCTTTGAAACCAACGGTACATTGTGTATGACTCTAAACTGTTTGACTTCCTTACATGTATGTTGATTTAATTAACAGGCTGGTGTACAATTCTATTATGTTGGCTGTCTGTAATGACAACTTGTCTGTCTGCCTTTATTACGCTATGTGTGGAGCTTTTCTCCACAGGCCTCTACTGAAAATGAACTTATATCCAGCTAGACTATCTGGGTCAACAAATGTAAAAGTAATAACAATAAATGAATATGGCATCTTACCTGCACGCCGCTGTCTTGCTGCTGTGTGGATCCAACCTCCATCAGGATGCATGATGGTTGCTGTTGTTCTGGGGCTGGATCCACAACACTTAGCAGTAGCCCCTCCTGTCTGGTGAGGGGGCATGTGTGGCCACCCCCCCCACCTGTGGCAGCCTGTTGCCTGCGGATATCTGCAGCACGCTGGTGGACATTTCTTATCAAATCACTGCAGTGATGTCTCACCTGCTCATATGTCCCATCATGCATGCCAACATCATTTATCCTGCTAACAAGGTTTTGCCACAGTGCAGACCTCTCCTGCTGATTCTGGGTGGTGCGTGAGAACAGGATGGCATAGTCACGCACCAGGCTCTGGTGGATCACGTCATCCTCTGCAGCAGAGTAGGCAGGATTCCGATTAGGTGCCATGTCTATCTGGAAAGGTACACAAACAGGTTATCAGCATAGTATCTCAACAATACATGGTACACATTCTATACAGGTAGTGTTAACTTCTACTTATTACTGATTGGTTAAAACCTGATTACAGTGTAGCTATCATTCTATGTCATTTGTACTAAGTACTTGGCCTTCAGACCAGTTGTTTTACATTAGGGAGGTTGGTGGCAAGCACTGTGGTGGCAGGACACATATCTTTCATCCATTGAAGTTGGGAACTGCTGATTGTGGGCCCAGTGTACAAGTGTATTACTTCTGGTATGGGCAGTTGGCCTTCAGGCCAGTTATTTAACATTAACGAGGTTTGTGGTCTGCACCCATGTGTGACAATAGGCTGTACTCTGCCATTCATAGCTGGGGACATCTGGTTTCAGGTTTATAGTGCCTGCATATCTGAGCTGTATCTTACTGACATTGCTACACCTTGTTTGTTGTAGCAAACACTACATCCAGGCCTCCTGCATCTACCTTTGTTTATATGCTTGTTATCTGTTAGCTTGTTATTTCACTGGTATGCTACATCCACATAGTACACATCTTTGCAACACATCTGTGACTCACTACTGTTATCTGGATTGCTTACTGTACGTACTTCCATGTTACACATGACAGCAAGTGACTGCTTGTCATTGTTGCATTTACTTCATTGTGACACATTGCACTTAGGTTACCTGGCATTTGCTCACTGACGCTTTTATATCAGTCAGCAGTTGTAGGTAATGTCAGTACACCCTCACTCCCCACTGGACCTTGTTTTCAATCATTAGTGATTACAGAGTTCACAATAGTATTCTAGCATGTCCAGAGGTCAGTTGTCAGTTCCCTCCTCAGTCCAGCTGGTGAGTGTGGTACTCCAGAGACAATGTTAGAAGAGATGCATGTACACAGACAACCCCGTCCTCCTAACAACAAATTCAAACTCATGTGAGTGATGCAACCATATACCAGACTGGAGGCTAGGCTCTGTCTAGTCAATACCACCATAACCAGTCACGTGGCAAAGGGGATCACTCACTACACTTCCAGTCTCATGTAGACCTACCACAACAGCAGACCTAACACATGATCACACATGATCATACTTGTAGGCTCAGACCACAGCTCTGCCTATGCAGCAGAGACCTCCTAAGCAGACATCCAGGCAACCACTACCACATAAACGAACATGTGCAACACATATCACACAAAGCCAATGTGCTGAACACTCACAGCCATTAACAGTTAACAACACACCTCATACACCTGTACTAGGTGCCTCTATCATCAGGCACACTCACATCACGCTCACCAGGCTTAACGAGGTGAGGGTCACGGTGTGCAGCCTGTCAGGCACTATGAACTGCCACATAACACAAACAGTCAGGTAACCCCAAGGCAGGTACAGGTATGACTCAGTCAATGTCCATGCTGCTGTGAATGGCCTGACACATTCCTCCCTGACTACATGACATGAGACATTACAGAGCTCTCTGAGCACGTAGCCGAGACAGTTTGACCCTGACCTTGAGTAGCATCCTACCCTCACCTAGAACAATGCCACAATATCAAGGCACGATGATCCCGTCCAACAATTGACTGACATACTGGTGTCATTCACAGGTGTGCCAATGCCTGCCATCTTGGGGTGGTATGCTTTGCTAGGGACAGCTTGCACCTGTTACCACAGTCCTATTGACATTTGGTGGAGCCTCCTGCTACACCCATAGTGCCTGTATTAGGCAAGGCTCATAAGGCAAACCCACATCCATTTGTATCACAAAGGATGAGGAAGTAAGAGTGATGCTACTCAACACTGGACATCTAGACCCAAGGATGCACGCACCCAAAACCCTACCTAGCATTCTGGACATCGATATCTGTGCAGTAACATGAACCTGTTTCAGGTTTCACAGGAGCACACCAGTACTACCACGTTATAGCTGTTACCATTCTTGTCGGCCACAACACTTGAACAAGGGAGTGGGAGTATCAGTATTCAATGCAGATTCCCACGCCTCGACATTGGTGGCACAGTACAACATAGGTGTTAGGCCATTGAGTACAGAAGACGTAGTTGGGGACCTGGGGAAGAAACATGGTAGCGGTCTGTCATTTGTCTACCACATGGCCAACGTGGATTGACAGACATGTTATATAGCCCAGCTAATCATGACTGATTCACATGTATGGCAGGGAGGTCATTGTGCCTCTGTACTCATCCATCATCAGGCCTATAATTGCATACAATGCACCTTTTGGGATGTACCTAACCAGACACCTACAGCAACTGGTACAGGACAACAGTACATCATCAAGGGGATGCAATGGCTCACACAGATGTCATATGCTGCCCAGGTAAAGTGAATCCAGCTGGACTCAGTGGCATACTGCCTGTTCAGAAGCAATCTGTGCATGCCATATACAGCCATGTCCTACCTAGCAGTAATGAACGTGATGCACCTCAGGCAATCAGAGTCCCATACAGCCACATGCTCAGGAGAGCTGGACCTCAGCACTGACATACATGGACATGCTGGAGGGGCATATTCCTAACCGAGAGGCTCCCTTCACTCTGTAATGAGCTCACACTACTGGTTAGGCAGAGTCCCTCATTGACTCTCTTCCATAGGAATCTGGATGAGTGGATGGAGATCATAGTTGTACCCCAGGTATCACTTCTATGTCGCTGTTAGACAGAGGCAAAGTATACTAAAGTCGGACAAGGGCATAGCAGCATAAGATGTGATTGGGTGGCAAAGACAAACACATTCTACTAGGCTTACCAATGCCCTAGGGCAAATAGCCTAGTATGAACCTATGAACTGTTCATTCTCAACTGTTCGAGCTCATTACAGAGTGAAGGGAGCCTCTCAGTTAGGAATTTGCCCCTCCAGCATGTCCATGTATGTTCTATTCAGTCGCCACCGCTTGCTCAGAGGTGACCTTTGCCCAACATACAAGGCCATGTCAAACCCAGATTTGATGAATATGCTTCACCTAAAAAACCTAGATCCATCAGAGCCACAAGGGTGGGAGATTTAAACCTCGACACGGCTATTAATAGGACATGCTGGAGGGATAGATTCATCACCCAAAGACTCCCTATGCTGTGGAACAAAATCACGGTATATGTGAGGCAGAGCACCTCGCTAGCCTTGTTCAAGAGAAATCTTGACCAATGGATGGGAGATCGCAGATATACCCCAGGGATTACCTCCGTGTCACTGCTTGACAGAGGCACAGCAAAATAATGGGTATGGTTCCCCATACTAAAGGGGTGGCGTAAGCCACAAAACGATGGGCTAGGCTTGTAAATGCCCTCGGGCAGATAGCCTAGTATGAACCTATGAAGATGTGTGTACTGCTATAGTACATCTGCCATATGTTGCATGTGTGTGTGTTGTGGGGGATGCACAGGTAATGGCCAGATACTTCTGCACAGGTGACACGCCTGACACATTCTGGGTGTTCATCCATACATACTGGATGTGTGCTGCCATCCAACCCTGTGATGTGGACACACATTACTCAGCCTGGATATACATATCTGAACAACACCACAAGCACAGTACACTACCTTGCTATGTATGCATGTTATTACACAGTTATTCAGTAGTTATGACAGTGATGCTATCCATGCAGCCCACTGGGCCAGTGGAAGCCACAACACACACCACCAGCACCTTTGCATATGCGTACCACAGACATCCCAAATACTGCATGTACTGTGCACACAGTTATCTAACCCAGAACAACTGCACACCACTTATTAATCCTGTCCAGTGGACTACAGATACAGGCATATTGTATAACAATAGTAGGAGGCTACTGCAGCACAGGGCAGATTCACATGACGGGAAGGCATCTGTTGTCTGCAGTGTTAAGATGCTTCACATTCACCAAATGCACAGATATTGCCAACATTGTTGCAGACAGTTTAGGTGCAGGTACCCCCCCCCATTGTCCTACACACGTGTTATTAGTTATCCCAGATGACTGTAACCTCCCTATCCTCTCACATGTCCAGGTGAGAGCCACCCTCATCATTGCAGAACACATATCATCACTGTTATGAAATGGTATCCCTGGATGTGTGCTACATTCACCCCTGGAGGACATAGCACCACATGACAGACTGATATTAATCCCTGGCCATACTACAGGATATGTACCTGAACAGTGCCATACATACACAGTGGTCCCACACCAATGAGGAGGAACCTCTACTGACCCTGGGAACTACTGCATCATATGCACAACTGGCCTTGTGTTCTAAGCTATGGAAGTGTTAGTTATGGCCCACATGTACAACAATATTACATATGTTTATATTTCATGACTATGTACACACAACCTATCTCATGGACATACCTATAGATAGTGAACTATGATACATTTGGAGGTGTCACAGTATACACAGGATTAACCTGCTACTTTGCATTACCTGTGTTTGTGGCAGCTGTTGGTGTGTCACTGGTGCTGCTTGAAGTTTGCTGCTGCTGCTGCTGCTGCTGGTTTTGCTGCTGGCTGTCTTTATTTCTGTTTTGTTCTGTTTTGTTCTCTCTCTGTCTCTCTCTCTTTCTCTGTCGGTTTTGTGCAATGAATGTATTGCATGAGTGTAGTGTGGGTACTCATTGCTTTTGTAGGTATCTGCATAGGTCCATGTGATGGCCTCTGCACCAATTGTAAGGCAGCATTTGCTAATTGCATGCAGCTGGGTGTGTACTGATTGCATGTCTCACTGTGATTTCAGGACACTGCTATAAAAGGGTATGTGAGATAGGCGTTGCCCTTTCAGATTGTAGGGCGTGGACCATGCTGGTATGCTGTTGACAGTGTTTTGTGAGTGTGAAGGTTAGTACATCTACCATGCTTCATGCTGTGTTGTAGATTCAGGTTGCTGCATTTATCTTGCCTGTTCCTATAGTGAGTGTGTATGCATACTGACACCTACAACTATATGTCATATGTATTGCTATATAAATATATATATATATATATATATATATATATATATATATATATATATATATATATATATATATAGATATATATATATATCTGTGTACATATACATACTTTCATATATGTACATTAGTTGACATTATTGGGTACAAGCTAACAATTAGCAGGGCTGTTTCTGGTAACACTACACTAGTATGGGAACCCAGTAATTGGGACTATAAAAGTCTGCATGACATGCTTTGGGTAGTAGACATACTATATTGCCTTTATCTTCATTCATACTATTACGTGTTTCACTTATTTAGCACTATATTCCTGTATGAGAGTCATGGCTTAGTGGTAGGTCATACAGACTAGTGTTACAATGGTCTTGTGGTAGGGCCTACTAGTATGCTCATATTCTGCTTTTGAGTTGAGTATAGGGCCTATCAATCAAAGTGCTGGAGGCACCTTTAAGCAGTTAAAGGGCTTAGTAGGTCTCACAGGAGCCAGGCTGTGTTGCAGATTCTGGTTGCTGCATATATCTTCACTATTTCCTGTAGTGAGTGTGTATGGCTACTGAGACCTACAACTATATTTCATATGTATTAATATATATTTATATATATGTATGTGTAGATATACATACCTTCACATATGTACATTACCTTACATTATTATGTACAAGCTAACAGGTAGCAGGGCTGTTTCTGTTCACACTGAACTAGTATGGGAATCCAGTAATTTGGCCATTAAAACTCTACCTGACATGCTTTGGATAGTACATCTCCTATATTGCCTTTATACTGATTCCTACTATTACATGTTATATTTATTTTAGCACTGTGTTCTTGCAAAGCAGGCATGGCTTAGTCGTAGGTCATACAGACTACTGTTACCAAGGTCCTGGGTTTGAGACTGACAGTGGGAATTTTTTTACTTTGCAAACTTTCAAACTGAGTACAGGACTTGTCAATCAAAGTGCTGAGGCCACCTTTAAGCAGTTAGAAGGGTAAGTAGGTCACACAGGGGTCAGGCTGTGTTGCAGATTCAGGTTGCTGCAATTATGTTCACTGTTTCCTGTAGTGAGTGTGTATGGCTACTGAGACCTACGACTATATTTCATATGTATTAATATATATTTATATATATGTATGTGTAGATATACATACCTTCACATATGTACATTACCTTACATTATTATGTACAAGCTAACAGGTAGCAGGGCTGTTTCTGTTCACACTGAACTAGTATGGAAATCCAGTAATTTGGCCATTAAAACCCTACCTGACATGCTTTAGATAGTACATCTCCTATATTGCCTTTATACTGATTCCTACTATTACATGTTATATTTATTTTAGCAGTGTGTTCTTGTAAAGCAGGCATGGCTTAGTGGTAGGTCATGCAGACTAATGTTACCAAGGTCCTGGGTTCGAGACTGACAGTGGGAGTTTATTTTTCTTAGCAAACTTTCAAACTGAGTACAGGACCTGTCAATCAAAGTGCCATAAAGGCACTTTTAAGCACTTTAAACCAGGTCTGCGCTCGTTTGCGCGGAGCTCACGCATGCGCACTGGCGGTGAGCTCCGCTAACACAAGCGCACACCCGCGCTAATTTCTTTGAAAGAAAAGAAAAAGGGGTGACAGGAAAGTGGTGAAAAGGGGTCACAAAGAGGGTAAGACAGTAGGGAAACAAGCGTGGGATTTGCAGGAGGGATGTAGGTAAGGCCCATAGATGCCCATGTCTTTGGCAGCAACAGCTGTGCATTTCCATGTATTTTGGTGAGACATTAGAAACCTTTCACCCCTGAGAGAGGTGTCAGGACAACATTAATAGTTGTTGTAGAGCCAATTGTAATTAACTGTTTCAATGTCAAGCAGACATGTGTGCGACATGGACAGCTATGTATGGGGCGTAATTTTTGTGGGTACAGAGTGCCCTTTTTTTTTTCAGGTGAGAGTGGTATGTCAGGTGAAGGAAGTCGGTATAGCTGGGGAGGTAGGTTGGGTAGGTTAACAGACAAGACAGACAAGACGCATACAGGGGCGGTGTATGACACACGTGGGGGTTACACAATTGACGGGACGGAGGTTGGGATTTCCAAGATGCATGAGCCCACAGATGGCAACAGTGGAACTGATATCCCCACCCATAGGCAGTTGCCACTGTTCCTTCACAGCCCAGGACGGGGCTGTGCTGGGGGCTGTGTAGGCGGGGGAACGGCCGGGGCCGCTAGCTGTGCCACACGAGCCTCGAGCTGGGGTAGGGGCCCAAGAACAGTGTCTAGGATCTCCTTCGCACCACAGACCGGACACCGCGGAGGGTGAGTGGGCGAACCCCTCCGGCCACACTTGCAGAGGGGACGGGCCCCATCCCCTGCAGCGCTTCCACCCAAAGGTGGCACAGGGCCACCGGAGGGTCCGCCTGGGCACTAGTGCCAGGTGCAGTCACCAGCTGAGGTGGGAGAGGTGGGTCCGCTGGGACCTGCCTTCCCAAGCGTTCTAGGTTTGTGAGTAGTTATGTTAGTTTGGGTTAGTGGCATTGTATTCCATTCAGATTAGTTGTAACAGCATGCATTGGTATTCCCATCAAACAAACACCCAGATATTAACACCATGGAACAAGGGGCATATCAATATCACATGCATTATTTGAACAGAAATACACAGTCAAACAACATGCAGGGTTGATTAATGGCAACAGGCCATCAGATTTGCAGGTATGAACAGGGCACATGCACGAACAGACATGCATATATTTTTGAAACGGACAAATGTCCATGATTAATGAAATGTTCACATACCATTATTTAGTGGGTGTTGTTATATGGAATTATAGGGTTGGGCGGAGATAGAAAGTGATGACACATTCATATGTTACACATTGATTTACATTTATAATAGGTACACAATTAAGTTGAGGCTGATGTTTCAAAATAAATTTTATTTGACTGTCAAGCTACACCTGTTACAAATACATCACTATCCTACTTATTTTGAATCTGATCAGATACATCATCCTGCTACACTTTGATGACAGGACAGGGGACAACTATGGCTGTTTAGTCTGTCAGATAATCATTCATTCTATCTGCAAATTGTTTACTGTGATCACCATATACAGCATTTGGCTAGACATTCCAGATTCTGACACACTGAAATCAGTTTGGTATATTAAGTTGTACTTCCCACATGCATTTAGTTCTGTAGAAACACACTGGGGCTAATATATTCTGGGGTTATTACTACTTTATTTATTCATACATGACCCTTTCTGTCAGTCTCACACTTCCTGCAAATTCACAGTTCAGGTTGCTACTTCTAGGCTTTGTTCACATGTTAGACTAGTGGTGATTCAAACACTTTCCAACAGCCTCACTTCTGTCATGATTCAGCATTTCAACAGGGGATATATCTCACATGTGACTACCTCAGATTCTGAAGCTGTACTCTTGAGACTACTGCAGGTTACACTATATTTAATTAATGGTGGGACATCTGTATGACAGCACTGTTTAATTCTATCAATTATATTTCCAGTTACACTTGCATACTGATGAACTTGTTGCAGCCATACCTGCAGACTTTCAAATCTTGCTTGCACATTATATTACTTTTAATCAATACACTGCAGTGTTCTGATACATGCTACAGTATAATATTTATTTACAAGTACTGGGTGGGGTTACTAACCTGCACGGTGGCACATCCGCACCAGCCTACGGGCATGCATCTCGCGATTCGAAGAGCGGACACCTGCAGCTGTAATACAAAAGAAGTAATATTGGACTACACATCTCCATGGTATCAGCTAGTTGAAATCCTTACATACATAAGTAAAATGTAACTTACTCAGTAGTGGGGCGTTGGGCATATCCCGGGCCTCCTGGATCCATTCGGACAACTGGTCTTGCTTATGCCGCTTCAAGTCCGCATGGTGGTGACGGACCTGCTCACCAGTGCGTGGAATGCCAGTAGCACTAGTCAGATCACGAGCCAACTGGTCCCATGCCTCTGCCCTATATGCTCCCCATGAGACCTGGCCCTGCATGAGTTGGGCCTCGTGATGGTGGACAAGGAGCCAGACCATGTATCTGGACTCCTCAACGCCCCAACGCTGTGCTCGAAAGCAACGGCCCTCACCTACTCCACTCATTCTGACTGCAGCTCTGATCTACAATCATTTCTGCTGTGTATTCCCGCCTATGGGGCTTATATATGCCGATTTTCGCGCACATTTCTCTGATTGGCCGTTTTGGAATTGTATCTACTTCACTGAAAATGCTTTATCATGCTCCATTCTGGATTTTATCCCATATATATGCTATTTCTGCATTTCTAGGTATTGCTGTCATGGCTTAGTGGTTTAGTACCTTGACTCTAGTGCATGGTATCCTGGGTTCGAATCTGGCAACTGCTTTTTGATTTTCCTGACAGAAATGAGTTGAGACTTGTCAATCAAACATGCCAAAAGCACTTTTAAGAACTTAAAACCAGGTCTGCGCCGTTTGCTGAGCTAACGCATGCGCACTGGCAGTTAGCTTGTGGGAGCGCCGCGCAAATGGTGTGCGCTGGGATAAACCTTAATTGGTTAGTGACACACATGTTCAGCTAAGCACAGCTAGTTGCAAACAGTTTCACTCTGTTAAACCGATGCCTAGCAACAGGCACGCAGTTTGCAGCTTTTTAAACACTACTCAGCTACGGGCACTCCGTCTCACAGCAGCTTACCTATCAGTACATTTCTGACTATTTTTGTTATTGTGTTACTTCAGAACATATGCTCCGTTTCATTCCATTTTACAAAAGGGAATACATTTATATGTGTACAATACTGTCAGGGGGCTTTTTAGTGCTTATTTACAAAAAAAAAAAAAAGGTTGTTGTGGGGGCTCGAACCCTGCCTGCCTACTCTTAGGCCGGCAACTCTACCGCTAAGCTATTACTTCTTGGCTTACTTTGCATATTTAGTTCTTATATCCTTTTCCACTGATTGCTAACTGTGATTGCGCTAGTAGCACACCATACACGGGCGCATACAGTAGCAAACATTTACGGGGTTTAAAAAAAAAAAAGGTTTTAATTTAATTTTATTACATCTCTTCACTTTATACAGTGATGATCTATCGGGGCATGTGTTGTGTAGTGTGTTTATGCACATTTCCATGGCCTCTCGTGGCTGTTTACTTTCAGCCATTCTAGTCTTCGGGCGTGTACGCTTGCAGGGCTTAGCCTACAGACACGCCCCCTACTCTCTTACACGGACCGTGTAAGAGTTACTAGTGTGATTCAGCATGCCTTATGCACCTCATGCATATGCATGACATGCTGACATCACACAGTTTCACTGCAGCCTCCGTGTAAGAGTTATAACTCTTACACGGAGGCTTCCTGAATCTGGCCCTAAGTGTTTATTAATTATATATATATATATATATATATATATATATATATATATATATATATATATATTTCTTTAGTGAAACTGATGTGGAGTCATAAATTTATACCATCATTTTAGTTCTGATACATAATGATGACGATAGCCAGGATTTTCATGTGTTTGATGCGATTTTTACTTCTATGATATTTAGTATGCAATGGTTGGGCTATTAAGTACTAATATGTATATTTACGATATTCAAGCATCTGAATATTATTAATTGATGTAGGCAGAATAGCATCTTTAGTATTTATCTGTGTTGATTTTTATTTTAAAACGTATCAAATTGAAATCTATTATTTTATTACTATTATATATCGTCCAAAATGTATACCATCATTTTAGTCCTGATATATAATGATGACAACTTTCAGGATTCTTATGTGTTGGATGCGATTTTTATTTCTGTCAGATTTAGTAAGTAGTGGTTGGGCTACTATGTATTAATGTATGTATGTATGGAAACTAAGCATTCGAACATTATTTATTGATGCAGGCAGACTAGCACTTTTGGCATCTGCCAGTGCTGATTTTTATCTTAAAACGTATTAAATTGAAATTCATTATTTTATTATTTAATATAATAGCTGTAGATATAGTTTTACCTTTATATGTCTTTTAATTACAAAGTTAGTTAGTACATAGGGCTGATTTATGTAGCTAGTTTCTTGTTCTTATACTCTGTGTTTTTAAAAAATGACAAGAATGGCTAATTGGTTATTTACATCATTAATTTGTATTTATAAAGGTAATTGATAGTGAGTTTGAATTTTAACAGTCTGAAGAAGCTACGGCGAAAGCGTTTACTGTGTGTACGCTCTCCATTAAAAACGTTTGTTCGAATATCTTTCTGCAGTTCGTGCGTACTTTTTGGACATTTATAAGATTTAAGTTTTGATGTGAGCTCTGGTTGTCTCCTGGTCTTTTACCTGGATTATTTGATGGAAGAAATTCTGTTGATTATATAGATTTTTGGTGAAATTTTATTCCTAACATGGTAGATGTGACTGGAGAACTAAAATGATGCTTGTAACCAGACCCTAAGCTTTCTTGTGGAATCAACAGTTTTATCATTTCATCATCAGTATTTTTAAGGTTACAGATATCACAGTTTAAGTTAATTTACCTCTAAGTTCCAAAAATCCTTGCATTTGTTGGGTTGATACTGAACTTGAGTCTTCTATTTTCCTGGTCCTCAAACAACTGAGCTAGGGTAGAGTTAAATGATTTACAAATGGCCTTAGGTGAAATTCCAGATTTTCAGATGACAATATCATCAGCATAAAGTCAGAGGGGGGAATTCAGTAAAGCCTACATGATTTTTTTCATGTATGCATCATGCAGTGATGCGTATGCGAGTACAAACAATTTTAGATTCAGTAAGCAACTCTTAGCAGCGCACAATCACTAGCAAACAAGGAAAATTCCGTGGAATGCAAATTACCTAATAAGCAGGTGAATCTTGTGCAAATGAGGCAGATGGAGTGATACAACAAGCATAAAGGCATCCATGTAGACTCCGTGTCAGTGCCCGTAGTGTATGTGGAATTTTTACATGTACAGTCTACACAGACAGAAGGGGATGTAAAACTCCACAAATTTGGACATGCCTTCTCTAAAAATATTACATCACATACAAATATGCAAAAGGTACATTGTGGATGTCTGAAAGAGGAAGAGAATATGTAAAATTAATATTTTTGTTAATAATCTCTGTATGTTTGCACTATGTGCCACATTGCATAAGCATGCTTAATACGAAAAAAAGGAAGTAAACATGTATAATGTATTTTACACAAATATACTATAGGACCTTGCATCAGGTCCATACAGTGGTGCATTTGTGCTGTTACCTGATAGCTGTGTAGTTTCCAGGCTATCAGTATGGATAAGTATGGAAATGAGGTGGATTTCTTGAATAGCAACAAGGAGCAGCCATGTCCACATATCCACTTTGTGTAAGCTCCTACATGATGTTCACATTCCCAGTGGATGTGGATGACATCGGGCGGGGGTGGTCTTGTTACTGTTATGATTTTTTTTTAGCTCCCAGTGTGCATGTTTACGTGGTGCTCTGCATAGCTTAACATGTTTGTGTGGACAGACCACCCAGGTCACAGTGATTATGTTGGCAGCAATTAATTAAAACCAGATATATTCAATTATTAATTTTGACTTTTGTATCAGCTATGCTGCACGACACAGCACATGGCTTAACATGTTCGCACAAGCACAATATCCATGTAACAGTAATGACATAGGCAGCAATCAATTAAAACTGGATATATTAAATACATATGTATTACTTTTGTATAAGCTATGCTGCACAGCACATAGGAGTGTGCTGTGCACTAAAATAGGGTCTTTAAATCATGTTAATTATATTCTACCTAGGTGAACTGCATCATAATTAGCCAATCTGACATGCTGGCCCTACAACAGAGTTGTATAGAGTATGCATAGACCCTACGTTTTGATTTTCACTCAGTACTATGAACCATTGGAGTACAGACTTGGGAATTTTAATACAGATAGTGCTAGGGGCTGCTGAAGCTATGCTATATCTGGATGTGTTGGATGCTGAAGTCAGTGCTGCTTGTGCTGCTGACAATAGGCCTAGGGAGAAGGAGAAGAATGTTTAGGCCCAGGGTAACTTTCCAGGAGCTACACAAGCTAGAGACTGTTGAGTGCTATAGCATTGACAGGGACATACTACAAGAACTCGCTGAGCTCTGCTGCCCTCAACTCAGAGCCAGAGCTAACAGAGGGGGACCCATTGCAGTTAAAACAAAAGTATGTGCAGCCCTTAGAATATTAGATGCAGGTACTTTTTAAAAAACAACTGGGGACATGATGGGGGTGTCACAGCCATCTACATCCAGGATACTGCACCAGTTCCTGAATGCTATGCTCCCACATGCCTGTGAGCACATATCTTTTCCCCTCTCCCCTGAGGTGAAGGCCAGCAATATGCAACACTTCTACCATGTAGCACACTACCTTGAAGTACTGGGTGCCACTGATTACACTCATGTACACATCAAGGCACCACCTGGTGAGCAGGGTATAATCTATGTTAACCACAAGGGGTGCCACTCCATCAGCTACCAGGTTGTGTGCAATGCCTAGGAGATTATCCTGAATGTGCATGTGCTGGCAACCCTGGAAGTTATCATGATTCCCATATCTGGCACACATCACAGCTGCACCAGATGTTTGCTTGGAGGGACATCCCACAGGGGTCATTTACTGGGGGATGCTGGCTATGCCTTGGAACTGTGGATGATGACACCCATCAGAAATGCACACACATCCACAGAAGAGCACCATAATGAGGCACAAACACAAACTAGGAACATCATAGAATACATATTAGGGATTCCGAAGTCATGGTTCCAGTGCCTTGATATATCTGGTAAAGCCCTGCAGAATACTCCAGATACATGTGCACAGATATTCACAGTATGTACGATGCTGCACAATCTGATCCTGTGGAAACAGCTGCAGCAGGATCAGCAAAGGGAAGGGATATACAGCCCCCCACCAGTGCCTAGGACACCACAACCACAGTCACAGGAGGATTTGGAGGAGTAACCCCCTGCTGATTTCCCTGTAGGCAGGCATAGGCATGCTCAGTACACCCTGACTTTGGCTGAGAGACAATGCATAGCACATTCACTGACAACATAGGGACCTAGGGACTGACACCTTACTTCTACTCACATACAGAAATTAAAATTGATGCTAGGCAACTCACACATCCTGTACCTATCCATGAATTGGCTGTGTATTTCTTACATCATACAGAGTCAGAGCTGAACTACAGTTGTGTCAACTGCTGCATTTGCAAGGTAAGTCCATAACCTACACAGTATTCAAAAGGGCTATTATGATATGTCATTGTATGTATGTACCTGGTATATTATGCAAGTGACAATAGAGGGCTGGTTGGACAGAAATGACATCCACGTGGAATTACAGATACTCATTCCACTAACATGTTTCCATTCTTATTCAGTAGGCCTCATGCATGGAATATTCATGCAGTTCTACTGCAACAGATTATTGTTACATCATTGGAGGGAGATGTTAGGCAGTGGGGTTAAATGATAGTCAGACTATTGTGTATTCCAGCAGAACATGTGTTGTTCCCCCACCCCAACACAGCAGTGTGTACTTGTAACTGCTGTAACAGTAACTCATCATTGGTATATTAGCATTTCATGCAGTGTCAGGACAGTAGTATAGAAATTGATCTTACTTTGTACGTGTTAGGTAATGGGGGAATAGCAATGTACATATGTATGCAAGTGATTGTGTGATTAATGACCCCCTGTCTGTCAGGCAAATTCTGTGGCTCAAAACACTAAGGCAATTACCTTGTGTGATGGCATTCATGGTTCTAATTTAAAAGTATCCACTTTTTTTGGATGTGAGGTATAAGTAAGTTTTGTTTTACAGACTGTCAGTCTGTGTGTGCTGTACTGTTATTAACCTCTTTCACAAATTAATTACATAAGACAACTTTAGGAAATCTTAGCCAATTTGAGTGGAGTGCAGCAGTGCAGAAACAAGGACAGATGTCATATTGTGTAATGCACAAAATCCTGAACCAGAGTACAGCTAGGTGTGGGCTGGAGTCAGTTTATAACTCAAAAAAACTCCCACTGGACAAGCTCATACACTTAGTTAAGCAGAGGGCAAATCCATCGTTTCTTGCACAATGACTTTTAAAATATAGATATATCTATCTATATATATATATATATATATATATATATATATATATATATATATATATATATATATATATATATATATATATATATATATATATACAGACGTTGTGTGTGTGTCCTGTGCAGTGTTCTGTAAATATTAATTGGTGGTGATACTCTTCTCACTGTAGCCAGGTTGGTGTGTGTGGATCTTAGTCAGAATATTTCACATCAGCATATGGAATCAAAGCATCAGAGGAATTTACTAGGATACAGGTCCTAGGGCCCTTACAATCCTAGCCAAGTTCTTATCCTTATTTACATGATCAGCACCTATTACCCCTGCCCAAGAGGGACATAGGCAGAACCCTCATGGTGAAAGTACAATCACCCATCCAATCATACAGATTGCATTTGAAGAGGGCCAGTGAGGTGTTCTGTTTGCCATTAAGTGAGAGTCTGTTTCAAATGTTTGTTAAACTGTGGTAGACATATGTCTCCCTCCAGCATGTTTTTATTAATGTCACATACCAGGTTAAGGTCCTTACAGCAAGTAATCTGTGTACCATTTAACTTATGAATATGCAGCATTTCCAGTACAGCAGGGTCAGACATTGCCTTGTATTCAAGGCAGAGATCACCTCTGAGTAGTCTATATGATACAGGCTATAGTGACAGTGATTTCAGATGATCCCCATAGGCAGATGCTGAAGACTTGAATTTCCCTTGTGAGGAACCCTTGTGGTCTCTGCAATTGCTACTGGTGCTTGGAAAGGTACATGACAAAATGGCCATTGCACTCAAATATTGGCCTGATGGAGGTTATAACTATTTCATTTTTGGGTGACAGTGCCCTCAGTTATGACATGAGTAAGATATAATGCCCTTCTTACCACTTTGGAGACATGGTGATGTAAGGTAGGGTAGGTGTAAACCTGTGTGCCCAGGCTTGTGTGCCCATGTATTTCACACCTGAGTATGTACCTAAGGTTTTGCTACTGATGTGCTACTTATCAGGAACATTGGTGCTACTGATAGGAATGATACTACATATATTTGCATGTAGTTTAAGGCCATGAGTATAGCAACAATCATTTGTTCATGTAAGACTCTCTTGTAGGATGTTAACATAATTTGGAGATTCTGTGATGGCTCCCAGTTTGCAGGCATCAGCAAATCTTGTCAGCTACAGACATTCAGTTTGTGCTTGTACTTTGGATAAATGGATTCCAAACAGTAAAGGATGCAGGACTGAACCCTGTGAATCACCACGGGTTACAGCTCTGCTATCGGAGGTGAATTCCCCTTTTTTGACTTTATGAGTTATATCAGTGAGTCATTTATTGACCCCAATAATAATATTACTATTGATGCCTAGTTGGGTGAGTTTGTCAATGATGCCTGAGTGGGGGATAGTGTCAAATGGCTTTGCTAAGTCCGGGTGGTTGTATGCACAGCTGTCCCCTCATCCAGGTCCTTGATGACTCCCTTATAGATGTCCACCAGGTTTAACAGGCATGATCTCCCTTTCACAAATCCAAACTGGTGGAGTCAAGTGTTTGTACCTATATCTTTGCTGATAAGGTCCATGATGATTTGCCCCATGGGCTTATAGATATGGTTAGTCAGGATAATAGGTTTATAGTTCCCATGGTCAGTTGATGCACCACCTCTGTGCAAGAGAATAACAGTGGCCATTTTCCTGTCAGCTAGGATGCAGGCGCTAGTTACACTATGATTGCAAAGAGTTCCCATTGGTGTTAGTAATCCATGTTGGAGCCTATGTAGGATGCAGCCTGGGATGTTAGCAGGCCCAATAGATGCTGTGTTTTCTCTTTAGATAGGCCATTTATGACCTGCTCTTTCGAGATACAAGGTATGGGACAGTTTGTAGGGATGTCATGGGGTACATGTGGTGGGGATGTGGGAGTGAAGTTGTCACAGAACCTGTCAGCCAACAGGTTAGCTATGTTTACAGACCCATTATATGTGGTATCATTAACTATGAGTTCACCAACAATCTGGGCCTTTGCTTTTAGGTTACACATATAACTACACAATGCCTTGGGGTTGTCCTTTGTGGAGAAGGCTAATGTTGTCATATACTTTGTTTTGCAGGACTTCACAGCAACACTTTTTGCTTGTTTAAGCTGAGGAGGAAGTGCTTCAGTTTTAAGGGGGTTCCCTCCCTCCTATTGTTAGACAGCAATGTCTACCTCTTAATGTAAAGCCTGCTAATGGCAGTTGTCCACCAGCTAAGTTTGCTGTACCATGAGGAGCTTGTTTTGCTCCTGTTATGTACAGCTGAATCAATGCACTTGTAAAGGTGCTTTTATAATGCATTGGTGTAGAGCTCTGCATAGTTACCTGTTCCATCTGAGGTAGGAGTTCCAATCAAGCTATTTATACCATCCCATAGAAGGTTATCATCTGATTTGTTGAAGTTTATTACTGTATTTGCTTCGGGGGGGGGGGCAGATGGCTTACTTACCTTTAATGAGACTGATTTATAGTCAGATCTCACCAGGGAGGACATTACAGTGCTACAGTGGTCCCCCATATTGGTACGCACCCGATGCAATGCATTGGCTCCCCTTGTGGGGGTGTGACATCGCTGGTCCTGGGCATTGTATTTAAGAAATCGACTAATCTTTGAACAAGTGAGTTTGAGCATGAGTAATCAACCCAGTTGGTGGGTAGTTAAAGTCAGGCCAAACCCTGTTGTTGCTGATGGCTTGATTAGGTGACCTACAAGCAGTCAATAGCACCTGTGAGCTTTCCCTTATGTAGCCCTGTGAGTTGACATCAATATGTCTCATGATGTAATCACCTATGAGTAATATGTTTGATTTTGTGTTTTGCCTTAGGTATTTGACCAGTGAGACAGTGGTGCATAAGCTATTATGTGTACTGTGTTCTGCAGAGGTATGATTATGTGTAGCGAGCTTTCATTTGGGTTTCTGAGGTGTCTGGTATTTGCGTATGTGTCTGATAAGGAGCTGCACATATGTAGGTATGTGTGATGTGGGTTTGGGTGGAGTAGGAGGTGAGGTGTGCATGTTGGCAAACCGCTCATTGTCATTATGTACTGACTGGTGTGTGAGACAGCATGGCTTCAAAGTTTTTAAAATAGTCACATCTCTCATACATTGTGTTTGTGTGGAGCAGGAGTACAGTGGTGGGGACACTTTTCATATCAAGTCAGCAGTCAGTGAAAATCCCATTAGCAATAGATTCTTGCTTGTGTGTACGTCACAGCAGATTATTGTTAGGCAGTGGCCTGACAGATACTTAAATGTAACATGTTATCACCTTTATGTTGTTCTCCTAAGGTAAAACAGCACCTGATAGTGTGGTATAACATGGTAGATTGAGCACAATGCTTTGCCAGGCATGTGGCACTTGCATTAATCATAATTCTGTTATTAGGCAGGGTCACAATAACATACTTACAAATGTGACAATATACAACTCCAGCAAATCTAGGGTCATGGTGCTACACCCTTGTGGTTGACAGCCTCAAACACACTGTCTGTAAGCATTCTTTGCAGTGAACATGTGGATGTCTGTCCATGCAGAGAACGCTTGTTCAACTTTACAGTCATTACTTTGGCCTTGCACATCTACAATGCCTGTCAAGCAGTCAGACAGTAAACTGGATGTTGTACAAAATGATGTGGGAACACAGAATTGTGTTCTGGTAACATAATGGCATATCTAGAACGTGTGAGATGGAAAAACACATTGGCTAAAGTTGGCCACTCCTCTGCAGTATGCCTCAAATCCATTCAATCAGATGTCCACCATTATGCTGTTGAAGGGCAGCCTGCATTTATTGCTGTGAAATTGTCACCTAACATGGATTACTGCCACTGTGGAGCTTGCTTAAACAACCTTGGACATCTATGTTACCTGACATTGAGCATTATATTGTGACACAGCAGCTGTGCTCCGAGTCACTGTCAGATCAGTACCCTAGTCAAATCCTTTTTTTTTTTTCAAATATTTCTTTTATTTTCCATAATATGAAACAATGCATATAGAAAAATGGAAAACATTGCAGTTATGAACATTAAAATGAAACGTTGAATAATTACAGGATATTATGAGTATCCAAACAGTTTAGCAGTGGTACATATGAGAAGGAAAGGAAAAACACAAGGAAAGCATTGTAATCAGTTTAACCAAAAACAATTATATACAATATTTACAACATAATGTGCTACAATTCCTCTACAGGAGTATTGCATGAAGTAGTAAAAAATAATATTAATTGAGTTAACAGTGGTTCTCCGTTAATTAACAGGGATAAGGATACATGTTGCACTAAATGTATGAATGGGAAGTTATTCACTAAGAATTAAATCTATAAGTTTTTCCCATAATTTACTAAAATAGGCTCTCTTTTGGGGACCCTTTATAATGAATTTATGAGCTGAAATGTGTTTGTAAGCCATCTCTTTGAAACTTTTCCAACTAAGTTTGGTGCGATCCATCCAATTATTAGTGATGTATAGTTTAATAAGTGAACAAAGAATAATTAAAATGTGGAGTTGTAATTTAGATAATTTGGAGGTAGGAATATGAAGAATGGCTGTTTCCCACGAAAGAGTGGAGGTGTAGTAACCCATTTTTTGCAGACGAACTTTTAGAGAGCACCAGAGTTTGTGAGAGTGGTTGCAATACCACATAATGTGTAATAGATCCGCTCTCGGATAGGGACAACAAGTACAAGAGGGGGATGAGTTGGGGTTAAATTTATTAAGTATTACAGGAGTGTAATAAGAATTATTGTTTAGCATCAGTTGGGTATATAAGAGTTTCTTAAAAAGGGAGAGTTCTAAAGTAGATTTTATGGCTGAGAGTTTTTGATCCTCTGTAATAGGAGAGCCAACGGTATTCCAATAGTTGGAGAAGAGACAGTTTGAGTTGTATAGCAAGGTATTCAATAGTTTGTAAGAGGATGAGATTGTATTTTTAGTGCTCGAGATTACAGATATAATTTCGACTAGTTTGTTAATTTCCAGAAGGTTGGGAGATAGATTGAAAGGTTGTGCAAGTATATATTCTCTTAATTGTCGAAGAATAACTGTGTATTTATTATTGGTTCCAAGAATTAACCGTAGCTTGGGAAGAGTTTTAGACCTATATTTGAGGATGTCCCATACATTAAGATCCTTGATGAGAGGAAATTTAGTAAGGTCAAGCATTACATTATTGATTTTGAGGTTTGGATTATGATGAAGTGGTTGGAGAAGGGGTAGAATATTTTCCAGTTTGATGTCTTTAATAAGTTTTTGGAAAAGCCTGATTTTATCTTTCAGGGAATGTGCTAGATTACAGTTGTTCATAGAAATAGTGGATAGAAAGGGGATAGCCTGAGGGTTAATTTTGTTAGAGATAATATGGTGATACCAAATTTTTAACCAGGATGGAGAGTGGGTATGAGTTTTGCTGCTAAAATTTGAAATAGGCCAGACTCTATTTGAGCAGATAATCTTGTAGTACAGTTGAAAGTTTGGAAGGCCTAGCCCCCCTTTCTCCTTAGGGTAGGTTAATTTGGAGTAAGAGATCCTAACTGACTTAGGGAACCAAATGAACCCAGCTAAGTCTTTGTTAATTTTGGAGAAAAAATTATTAGAGACTAACATATCCGAAGCATTGAATTGATATAGGAGTCTGGGTAAGACATTCATTTTCACTATTGCTACTTTGGACAAGAAAGCTAAATTCATAAGTTTCCATCTTTGTAGATCTTGCTGTATGGTAGACCATGTTTTTAGTAGATTGTTTTGGAGCATGGAAGCTTGGTTATGTTCAAAGTGGATACCTAGATATTTAAGGTTATATGTTATTTGGAAAGAGGACTCAGGAAAATAGAAAGATTTGTGGGAATTAGGATTGACTGGAAAGATATGTGATTTTTTGTTGTTAATTTGGTAATCTGATGCAATAGAGAAGTTCTTGATGGCATCATCAAATTTTGGGTAGGTCTGAATTGGGAGACTGAAAGTGTAGATTTAGATCATCTGCAAAAGCTGATAATGCAACATGTGTATTTAGGATTTTAGGGATATTGTGGTGAGTATTCTGGGTGATATATAAAAAGAAGGGCTCGATAAAAATGTTAAAGAGAAAGGGTGAAAGTGGGCACCCCTGTCTTGTTCCATTAGTAATCAATATTGGCTTGGATCTCTGTTTATTTATGTAAAGGTATGTGTGAGAATTTGTATAAAGTATTCTAATCATATCCGAGAAGGATTTAGGTACATTGAAATGGGACAAGGTAGCAAACAAAAAATCCCAATTAACTCTGTCAAAAGCCTTGGAGGCATCCAAAGTTAAGGCGTATATTGTTTTTTTTTCTTTTTTGGTAAATTGTATTAGGGAATCCAAGGTTAGGGTATTGTCCCATGTGTGTCTATTGCTCATAAAACCAGCTTGGTCAGGGGAAATTAAGGACGGAAGTATCTTTTGTAATCTATTAGCTAAAATAGCAGCAAAAATCTTAATGTCAACATTTATTAACGAAATTGGTCTGTAATTGTGTGGGTCTGCTTTGTCTTGTTTGTTTTTTAATAGTAAGATAGTTTTTGAGTTGCTCCAATGTATGTCAGTAATACCCTCCTTTATAATACAGTTAAAGACTTTCAATAGAATGGAGGAGATTTTTGAGCAAAAAGCTTTGAAGAAGTTAGTAGTAAAGCCATCAGGGCCCGGAGATTTGCCTGTTTTAAGGTTATTTATGATGTCCTGGACTTCTTGAATGTCGAACGGAGCAGATAAGAAGGAGACTTGGTTAGTTTTAAGAGAGGGGAAATTAATGGAATTAAGAAAAGACTCCATCTGAGGTTTGAGAGTGTTGCGTTTATTGCTACTATAAATATCTGAAAATAATTCAAAAAATAAATGTATTATTTCAGAATCTGATTTGTAGATTTTCCCTTGGTAATGAAGGGTGGATATTCTGGGAGCACCGTTATTGTTTTTTAATATTCTTGCCAAAGTTCTTGAGGGAATTTGTGCCCATTCAGAATATGTTGCTATAAATTTTTGTTCCTGTAAGGAATAATTCTGTGAGTGAAGTTCAAATAATTCTTTGCGCGTTGAATTGATCAGTTCTTCAGTTTTTGGGTCTGGAGATAATCTCTGATTTTTTTCTAAAGATGAGAGTTTTAAGGATAGAATATTTTCTTTTTTAATGTTGAGTTTTTAAGAAAGGAAGCTTTACTAATCAAAAAACCTCTCATTTCAGCTTTGCAAGCCGCCCATTGGATGTCTGGAGGGATTTGGGACTTTGTGAGATTAATGTCGAGATCCAATAACATGTTATTAATTTTATTTAATATATCTTTATTATTTAGTAGATTATTGTTAAGGGTCCAGTTAGCAAAGGTAAAATCAGGGGTATTGAATCTAATTTTGAGAGAGATTTTTGCATGATCAGAGAGGAATCTGGGTTCAATATTAAAAGTATTTTTAAATTTAGATAGGGGGTCTGAAATTAGAAGGAAGTCTAGACGTGACCAAGATTTGTGACAATTAGAGTAGAAGGTATATACATTTTCTTTGGTCGAAATATTACTAAAAGTAATAGTGTCTATAAGATTAAAATCTGAGATAAGTTCCTCAAAGGCTATAGAAGCTTGGAAGTTATAAGAGGAGGAGTTGCTGGTGCGGTCTAGGCTAGGATCTATTACCGCATTCCAGTCCCCACCTACTATGAATAAGTAATTTGGAAATGAGTTTAGTATATTATAAATTTCTAAAATAAAAGTTTGTTGTTGAGAGCATGGACCATATAGGTTCAAGAACAGAATTGGTTTGGAGGAGTCTGGGAGTGTAGAGGTGAAGTAACACCATCTGCCGTTTATATCAGATTTATATTCATTGATAGCTTCCTGGAATTGTTTCTTAATTATAATGGCCACACCCTTCGAATTTGTGCTATCACCAGCACTTATTATAGACCTAATCCATTTTCTATTTTTTACATTCTCCCACTCATCTTTAGATAGGTGTGTTTCCTGGAGAAAACAGATACTAGCCTGGGATTTAAAAACAAGGTGGAGTAGCAGTTTTCTTTTAGCAGTATTTTGTAAGCCTTTGATATTCCAAGAGTCAACAGACCAACTCATGTATGTTAATACTAAACAGGGTATAAGGAAACATTATATATTTGGAAACTTAATATAATATATGAGTAGATTAATGTGTGTTGAAAAGAGTCTGCCTTGTGCTTGCAATAGGCAAAAAGGGAGATGGAGAACCACATCTGATCTGTACCAGCAAAAAGTTTGAATGTAGAGGAGAAAGTAGCAAAATACTCTTTCTGACATGCCCCAGTGCCTACCCACCCGAACCCCTTAGGCGAAGAAGTACATAAACAAACAAAAGAAAAACCTAACAATTCTATACATATATACAAAGAAAATCTCATCCAAAAGATTATCAAACTAGATCCCTACTACAGTGCACATACAGCATCCATGTGTAAATAATACACCTACTAGTATGTCAAATAACTATGGCCTATTGTAAATGAACATACATTTGTAAGCCTGATCGCTTAAACTTAATGTATGTGAGAAATGAAGATCTATGAATTCCATATATAACAGACTTATTACTAGTAGTAACACTTCTTATGGAATTACAAACACAACAGGTACACTGTAGAATTGGCACACCACTAAAGCCTTATTAAGCTTATCGTATACAAGAACATGTTACTAGTGATTATAACAGTATAATAGAAGTTGTAAATGGTTAAGGAGCTGAACAGTATACATAATTGTGATATTGTTTGGGCAAAAAGGTATTTACAATGAACAGACTCTGATAATAACAGAACTAATTTAAAACTAAGAGTCTTGTTGTGTTATTGTATCCCTCCCTCCCTCTGTGTTTACCATTTACCAGATTTAAGCACTTCTGATTGAAGTTTAAATGGTCTTTAAAACCCCTTCTTATCTATTTACTGCCTGTTTAGTTAAATCATTAAATTAGTTTTACAGCCTTATGTCTAACTCTGTGGCCACCATGCCCCCATAAGCAATTTACACACAAATCTTTCTTTATTTCCCAACTCTGCATATATATTTATATAACTGTAGACTACAGCCAGTTCAGTAAAACAGGAAGACAGTGTAGGCATATATGAAAATTCTATCACCTAGGTTTCTTTTAGAAGTATGTATCCAAATACTGAATATTTCATATGAACAAGGTTTGCTATATTTATGAGTTTGTCTAGTTAATTATACTGTAACATCCTGCTGCAGTTAAAACTAAATATCACTTCCTGACATCTGTTATGTTGCTATGTGGATTGTGTATGCTTAGCGTTTGTTAGTGTAGATATTTATGCCTTTACAATACATGTTTTATGCAACATGGGGCAAGGGAAGTCAAACAGACCATAATAGTCCCCGCTTAGCGTAACTAGAGTGCCCCAGCAGTAAAAACTGTTTTTTAACCTAAACTATGTACAGAGGATCCATAAAAAGTATGCAGGACCTTTTTATTACGTACAGCGCTGTAAGCGCGATTGATGGAGGACGAACCTAACGAGCGTGCACTCCAAAGAGTCCCAGCAAAAGATATCCCACTGGAAACCTCGTGTAGAAGATGCTTTCCTTGCTTGACACGTGGATCTGCCTTAGAACGGAAAAAAGGATGTTTTAAGTGTTTTAAACAGTCTTAAACCTGCTAAACGAACTTTGTTGACGCTGGATTAGTGAGCGACGATGTCACTGAAGCCTCCGGTGACTAAATTGAGCTTATGAGGGGTAAATCTGCTGAAACGCTTGTATTAGAAGTTTATGAGATTATACAGGTTCAGGAACCTTGTTAAATACTTTAAGGAAAGTCTCTCTTGCTTCATTTTGGGAGGTTACAGTATATTTAATGTCATGTTGAAAAAAGATCAATGTGCTTGGAAAACGCATTTGAAATCTGATGTTCCTTTTGATAAGGTCTGAACAAAACGGAGTTAGTTTTTGTCTGTTTTCCTTAATGGAGATGGGCAGATCTTGTGAGAAGGTTAATTTGTGATTGTTCCACAAGAAGTTTTTATTTTTTTTTGCTGCATATAAAATCTGTTGAGCAGTCTGGAAATTAAATAGTTTTGTGTATATTTGGCGAGGAGCTAAGGCATCTTGTCTTTTATGAAGCGCACGATGGGCTCTCTCAGTTATGATATTTTTTTCACCTTCTGAGTGGAGAAGTGATTCAAATATTTGCTTTGTTATAGCAAGTAAGCCTTGACTGTCATAGCTCTCTGGGAGACCTCTTATTAATATATTATTACGTCTGCTTCTAGCTTCTAGATCTGTAAGTTTTGTCTGTAAATCTGATAAAGAGGCTGTTTTGGCACGCAAATCATCTGATAAGGACTGTATTTGGAACTCATTAGATTGTACTTTTTGCTCAAGTGTGTCTACTCTGTCCACAATTTGATTGATGGATTTTCCTATGGTTGAAAGTTGTTCCGAGAAACTTTGTATAGCAGAATGAATGGGCTGAAGGGCCTGTTTCAGCTCATCCATGTGAAAGCTAGAATCTTCTTTATTGTTTGTATCACTTTTGATAGGCTCCACATTTTGTTTATTTGTTCTCTGCCTTTTTGAAAGGACCTCTTTTTCAGGTGAAAAAATTGCTGAGGATTTGGCTTTTGTTGTTTGAATATCCATTGTAATAGAGTCATTTGTTGTTTTTATCTGTTTAGCCATGTGGAGTTAGAGGTATTTCAAGTAGGAGCAGGCCTCCCTGGATCACTTGTGGAAATAACACTGTGGAAGAGCCAGAAATGATGAAAGTCTGTTTTGAGTTTTGCCCACTGCCAAAGTAATGCAAGTTCCGAAGAGATGAAGGTAAAGTAGCTCTTTTCGAGGTATGTAGAATCCTAGAAAAAGTAATTGAGGTGAGGAGCTCTGTGCATAAGCTGTTCACTAGTCGACCACCATTTTGGAAATCACCCTAGTCAAATCCTAGGAGCCTTGGAACACAAGGCATAATACATGCAAAGCTCAAATGATTGCTTGGGTTACTAATCAAGGCATCAACCTGGAAAAGCATACATCAAGCCTACAAAGCATTGTTAATGCATTGTTATTCAAATGCAATTGTTCTGGGTTCAAAATAGGGTACTGGTATAATTTTTCAACATGATTAGTATATTTTCAGCTGTATATATCAATATAATGCTATTTAGCATCGTTAAGCAATACTGCATGCCATGCAGCATCACCCAAAAAAAATTTAAAGAAAAGAAAAATGGGGAGATAGGACAGTGGTGAAATGGGATGCAAGCAGGGGAAAGAACATAGTAAAAGGCTGATAGGTATGTGCAGGAAGGGTGTAGGAAAGAACCATAGATATCAATTTCTTCATCAGCAACAAATGTACACTTTAATAGTTTTTTTGCTGCATTTGGACTGTCACCCCCAGAGAGAGGGGTGACGATGACATAAGTGCATTGCCAAGCCAGTTGGACTAAATTACGCATGTTCAGTGGACACGTCTGAAATGTAGAGCTATGTGTGGGACAGTATTTTTTGTGGGACAGGTGCCCTTTTTTTTAAGGTGAGAGTGGAATGTTTGGAAAGAGACATTGGTATGTGTGGAGGAGGTAAATTGGGAAGGTAAGCAGCCATATGCAGACAGACAAGACAGCCAAGACAGCAGACAGGGTTGGTGTGTGACACAAGAGGGGGGTGAACACCTTAGTTGGAGAGGGCGTTGTGTAATTCCAATCCCATGGACATGGTAGTAGTGTGACTCAAGTCCTCACCCATGGGACTGTTAGCACTGCTCCTTCACTGCTCCTGTAGAAACAGTGGTTAATGCCAGTAGCTGGGGCAAGGCTGTCCCACCAGAATGGACAGCATGCTCTCCATCCAGCACAGGCGTGTACCAAGAGTTTGGCACAACAACCCATGTACCATGCCTGGTAGTTCATCATGGGTGACATAACCACACCCTCCACTTCCATTCCTAGAGGGGAGACCACCCTCAACTTGTGGGGCAGAACTACCCAATGGAGCAGGTAGTGCAGGGGTAGCAGCAGGGGGTGCCACCAGGTTGTGGCTCAGATGTGCTAGGCTCTGGTGCCTCGGCCAGGGAACCAAGGTAGGTGGATCACCAGGAACTGATCTACCTTGTTATGCTGTCATAAATTAAATATAAATATAAGGAAAAATAAACATAACCAAAACCATTTAAGTATCTGTCTGCCTGCAATGACATGGCCGACAGACCACGATGCTTTGCCAGAGATGGCCTGCATCTGTCACCCGTGGGATTCCGGATACTGGTTAAGGTTCTTGCCACCCCTATAATGCCTTTTTTAGGCAAGGTTCAAATGACAAATTCACCACGGTAACAGGAACAGGCAAGCAAAAACTGAGGGTGATGCTACTCAATGCTAGAAGTCTAAATCTCAAAATGCACTCACTCCTTAAAATGGAGAACATCGATATCTGTGCAGTGACTGAGACCTGGTTCAAGGCTCCAGAGAGTACCCCAGCACTACCAGGCTATAACTCATACCACACTTTTCGGCCATGTAACCTGGACCAGAACACCAAAGGCAGAGGTGTGTCCATATTCATTAAGGATAGCCACACCTCCAGGCTAGTTGCTCAGCATAATGCAGCCGAGGTTATCCAAGTTCAACTAACTCTGGGCAAAACTGCAATACAAATTGTAGCTTGCTACAGATCACCCACCATGCCTCAAGATTCCCACTCCTCTTTTCTTGATGTACTGGAAAATACTAGGGTTCAACCAAACACCCTAATAATGGGTGATTTCAACTATCCCACCATAAACTGGGAAAACTACTCATGTACCAACTCCTTCTCTCAACGCTTTCTGGAATTCATAAACTCCAGTGCCCTGGATCAACTTATCCACACCCCCACCAGGAGCAACAGTATCCTAGATCTAGTCATTACCAACATGAGTGACCAGTGTTCCACACCTGAATTCAACGCCTCATTGGTCCGATCCGACCATAAGCTAATTACCCTAGATATCCATATCCTGCCCCCATGGTAAAAAATTTCTGCAAAGCCAACTTCATGCTTCTTAAGGCAGAAGTGGTGAACTTCATGACACCCATGCAGGTGGACAATACAGTTATGACTACTGAATCCTACACAATTGCACTTTATAAGCACTTACATGAGTGCATGGATTGTGCTATCCCAAACAGAACCAAGATGCTATCCTCCAAAAAAAAGGAAGACAATCTGGTGGTACCCTGCCATAAACAAACTGTACAACAGAAGGAAGAAACTGTTGCAAAAGAGTAAAATCCCATGAGTGGAGGAGCTCCCTGGTCAGTCTCAGTAAGAAACTGCGATCTCTGATAAAATCCTCCAAAGCTAGTTATGAAAACAAAATCGCCACTGATTCTAAAGACAAAAAAAAGCATTCTATAGCTATGTCAAGAATCTCAATGGCAACACTCAGATCTGTTACAGAGTTACAGCACAATGGCACTAAATATACAGAACCAACTGATATTGCCAGCATCCTGGCAGATAGGGTCAGTGCTAATTTTACCCCACTCTCACCCCCTAAAGAGCCCATCTCTATACTGGAAGAATGCAAAGTTCCTGTAATCATGGCTGCACAGGTAAAAACCACACTCCAAAGCAAAGAACACAGCATCCATGGGACCAGACAACATCCCAGGCTTCACTCTACATGAACTATAGAACAAACTGGCACCCCACCTAAGTACCATGTTCAATCATAGTCTCACCTCAGGCTTTGTGCCTGCTGAATGGCTCACAGCAACGGTTATCCCACTCCACAAGGGGGTGGAGCCACTACGGACCCTGGGAACTACCGCCCCATTAGCCTGATGAGCCTGGTCTGCAAGGCCATGGAACGTATCATCATGGAACTTATAAACAAAGACATTGGTAATCTCCAAATTCTGGACCCCACCCAGTTCAGGTTTGTAAAAGGCAGATCATGTCTCCTAAACCTGATAGACTTCTTTGAAGCAGTCACCAAAGCCGTAGACAAGGGTAAGGTGGTTCACACAGCCTATCTAGATCTTGCCAAGGCTTTCAACACCATCCCTCACTCTGGAATTATAGATAAACTCACTAAACTAGGTATAAATCCCTATGCCACAAGATGGGTGGCCAACTGGCTCACTGACAGAACCCACACTGTGAAAGTAGCAGACTCCAAATCCAACTTCAGACCAGTGACAAGTGGAGTACCACAGGGTTCAGTCCTGGGTCCTCTCCTGTTTGGTATCTACTTTTCTGAAGTACAGGCTAACACAGAAGGTCTTTGGCTAATGAAGTTTGCAGATGACTGCAAACTATGAGCCATAATTGAAACCCCTAATGATGTGGATATCCTACAAAAGGGCCTCACTGAGACAGATGCCTGGTGTCAAAGCCATGGCCTCAAGCTCAATGCCAAAAAGTACATTGTCATCCCCTTTGGTAAAAACTCTGTACCCATGAACTACAACAAAGGCGGTAGTATACTTAACACCGAAAGTGTGATAAGAGACCTTGGGACACAGGTGGACAGTAGTCTATCCTTTGATAATCACATCGCCACAGTAGTCAGGAGATCCTTCTATGTGGCACACCTCATCACATAAGGTTTCTCATCCAGAAAAAAGGAGGTCATTATTCCCCCTCTACTCATCACTCATTAGACCCATTATTGAGTACAACGCCCCTTTTGGTATGTACCTCACAAGACATCTACAACAACTGGAAAGACCACAGAAATACCTCATAAAGAGGATCACTGGCCTCAAACAGATGGCCTACGCAGGCCATCTCAAAAAACTCCAGCTTTACTCCGTCACATATCGCCTACTCAGAGGTGATCTCTGCCTAACATACAAAGCTATGTCAAACCCAGAGCTGTTAGACATGCTCCACTTAAAGAAATCCCAATCCCTCTGAGCTACATGCTCTAGGGACCGAAACCTTGTCTCCACAATAAACAGAATATGCTGGAGGGATAGATTCCTGTCCCAGAGACTTCCCATACTCTGGAATAAACTACCTATCTATATCAAACAAAGCTTCTCATAAGCACTCTTCAAGAAAAATCTTGATGATTGGATGGGAAATAGGAAATTCACCCCAGGGATCACCTCTGTGGCTCTGCTTGACAGTGGCACAGGAAAATAATTTTATTGGGTGACAAAAGCCAGGGCACCTTTTTGGCTGGGCTTGTATAGGGCCCAGGGCCGATAGCCTAGTACCTACCTATGAACCTATGAACCTATAACATAAGAGAAATCAAAATGACTCATGAAAAGAAATTGAAAATAATACAACAGTGCATAATGTAAATGAAGGTTTTTAACAGCAAAGCAATATGAAATGATGCATAAGACCTATATAAGAGAGAATTACAAATAATATGGTAATATCAATTGATAATAAATATAATTACTAAATAATACAAGAGAAGGGGATGGGTTGATAGAAAAAAATAACATTAGTAACTTCACAGGTAATATAATTACACAGACTACTACTACATACTTCTAGATATGTTATATTTCATTTGTGAGAATAGTGCCTGCTTATATTGTATATATGCTGTTGCACATGCATAGCTCTCATCTAGTTAGTATGGTATATTATGGGCCAAGCCATGCAAAATGGTGATACAAAGACAAATCAACAGGGAACATGTTTACATAGTGTGCTCATACATTAATAGCAAGGTGTTGTGATAAATTTGCCATGAAATCTCATTCCCAGTATTTTCATATATCTGCAAATCAAAGGACTACACATATGGGGCAGGAGGCATTACATTTTGCAAAAATTGTGACAGCTGATAGGTATGTTCATGTACATTAACTACAGTAGACAGCTAGACATTTCTCATTTGGCTGCCATGGGGGTAGAACCCACAAGTAGTGACTACAGGAATATTGAACACTTTATTTGAAATTTGTTAGTTATCAAAGCACCATCTCCTTTGAATCTTTATTAATGTTGCATGAAAGTTGGCATCTAAACACATGAGTAGCCGTTTAGGATTTCTGTTAATTTACCCATATACCCTGTTAATTTATTGAGTACAACCTACACCATATTTCAGGCAATGAGCAGACCAGAACAGTGACTCTTAATCTGGGTAGACCACAACATAAACGGATGGTTGGAAGCTATACTACGCTGTACTGCATGTGTATTTGCTTTAACTTCCATTACCATTTCATATAGGCAGTGACACATTAATTAACATGTAAGATGTCCCAGGTATGTCATACCAGACTGTTAAGACTGCAAAATCTGTAGTTACTTTATTTTATTATTAAGTTATGCACCAAGTTATTACTTTGATGGTTTTCTTACTTAACACATGCTCACCTCATCCTGTCCATGTGCCCTGCATGGGACTGACCATTGCAAACCCTCTCTTCTGCAACTCTGGTAAGAGAAGCAAACCCTTATGCATATCAGTTTTGTACAGATTCAGCTTGTATATTTATAAAATACTGGAAAACGCCTACATATCTGTGAGGTGTGCCCATCCCTAGCTTCTTGGACCCAGGTGTCCAAGGTTCCCCTCTACCTATGTCTCAGGTCATTGTAGTAGTGATGACACTGCTCACCAGTGTAGGGGATACCAGTAGCATTGGTAAGTTCCCTGGACAAATGTTCTCAGGCCTCAGACTTTCACTCTGAGCCCTGGTAGTCACCCTGCAGCAGCCAGGGTCCATAATGTTCCATCAGAAGTCCAACAAAAACTCTAGACTCCTGCACTTCCCACTATTGCACACAAAAGCACACTCCCTCACTTACAACACTAGCCATATCAACAGCCAAGGTAATACTCCAAAGAATTATATGAAATTCCCACCTAATGGCCTTTAAATAGGCTGCATTCCCATTATTGCATGTTACACTGTAACTTTCAAAAAAAGTGCCGCATCATTTAGCATCGCCATGCTTTTCTAAATGTAGCAATTTTTTTAATTTCAACTAAACCGATGTTTCAGTCACCTGATATATTTTCACAGCAATATATTTAAAAAGTATGTGTGCTCAGGACTTGTACACAGGGCCTACTATACTCTAGGTCATGCCTCAACCTATCTAGCTACTGGAATAGTAAAGGGAGCGTGTATATCTTCAGATATACTGAAAAGGTGCCTGAAAGCATAGTGCAGCTTCACTGTGTGGGTTTGCACATTGCTAAACACAACACAACTACAACAGTTGAATACATCCAGCTGCTATTTTTAGATGTAGCAGATGTTTACCGTATATGTAAGCACAGCTAAGCATAGCTAAGCAATGCGCTGCACCACACAAACAAGCACATGGATAAAAAAATAATTAAAATTGAATACATCCAGTTTTTATTTTTAGATGTCTAGTGGATGTCTACTGTATATCAAAGCAAAGCTAAGCATACCTAACCAATGGACTGCATCATACAAACAAGCACATGTAAAGAAAAAAAAATAAAATTGAATACATCTGGTTTCTATTTTTAGATGTCTATCAGATGTCTGCTGTATATGCAAAGTGAAGCTAGGCATCACTAAGCAACGTGCCACACCATGCAAACAAGCACATAAATGTAAAAAAAATAATAATTTAATGCTGTAAAATGTGTTGTACACCTTTCAGTCAAGATTAATAGGCCAAAAGGTATTGCACTATGCTTACCAACTGTCCAGATGTTTTCTGAAATATCCATAATTAAGGGATAGCCTGTAAAGTCTTGCATACATGGATTTAATATCTGTGTTACTGAGATGTCCCTTGGCAGTGTGCCATAATTAATATGTATGGCATGCTGCCAAGGAGGATCTGTGGCCATGTACATGGATACATGCTATGTAGGCTCTACATGGAGCCTACACAGATTTTATTGAATCCTGGGGAGATACTCTATGCATTTTGAGAAACAATGAAGGTATTAGTATAAATAGCAAATAGCAACTCCCCAGTTGCAGTGCCTTCTGGAACACAAGAAATTATTAAGCAGATGAGGGACTTTTTTTTGACAGGACAATTTTAAAAAGTCTCCACCCTACAGCTAATCATCTTAAAGTGTTAAGAGTTTATTTAATAAAGAGAGAGTTCATTGACAGTGATCTAAATGGTTAAATACCTTGGACAGATAAATGAAAATATAAGTATAAGGTTCCCTACAGTCATTGCATAACAAATTACATTAAGTTAAAAGTAGGAAATTTGAATTATAGTCATACACTTTGCAAATCCATGCTGGTGGCCAGTGACAAAGCCACAGGCTTCAATATGCATCATATTTGGTGGGGTACAAATCCATGCTGATGGCCAGTGACAATGCCATTGGCTTCAATCAGTTGCAAGTCCATTCTGGTAACATGTGACAAAGGCATAGGCTTCAATATGCTCAATATTTGATGGTGGCACAAATCTATGCTCATTGCCACTGAGAAGATAATAGGCTTCAATATGCTCCATATTTGGGGATAGCACAAATCGATGCAGGTGACCAGTGACAAGGCCAAAGGCTTCACTCACTATGCGTGACATTGGATGGTGGCACTGCATGTGATTTGTCTACTACATTTCATGTCAGTTTCTGACAGATTCTGCTCTGGGTTCGGTTCTATATCAGCTCACTGTGGCTGCACACTTCCTGTTGTGCCCTCACATATACTTTTCCGTATCTTTTTTGTAACTTAATGCTTGAGCAAGGGGCGCACATTTCTTTGCTGCCAAACATGTAGCTAAATATATATACTTATGAGACTACATCTGTTGTTGTACCATCTCACATTAAAACTGCTAAGGCTATGAGATGAGTCCCTTCTCTTTCAGAATAAGTAGAGCTTGACATAAATCATGCCACCTTCTACATGAGACAGGAGAGGCATGCAGCCAGCTATGTTAGTTCCCCTCACATGTACTGACATATCAGTTAAATATATAAAATCCATTGTCAAGCCAGATTCTCTTATGGCTCTCTTTGAATTCTGTCTTATCACTGCAGGTTCAGATAATAGATTTGCTCATTAAGTACCATTGTTGATGAGACTGTGGATGAGTTGTATGAGGATGATGAGTCCTGGTGTGTCTTGGAGGTGGAAGGTTCTGTCCTCTTCACACTAAGGTGGTATAACTGTATTCCCTGACATGGCCCAGCAACTTCTTGACAAAGATGGTGGAGACTGTGGCGAAATGAACGTTGGGTGGACATGTCTCATATGCAGAGCCTCATGGATTGCAGACTCAGTCACATGGCCAGTCTAGTCACTGGGCCACCAGTGATGGTGCAGCCCATATCAACATGTTTTTCAGCCATGTAGTAATGGATCCCTGTAAAGTCCATCTGTGAAAGTTTGGGAGAGTACATGCCAGTTGCTCATGTATAACCGTATCCCAAGCCATGTTTATGTTGCCTTCCTCTTATGTCTCACCCCACACCCTATGCATTGTCAACCCCTGCCTTCACCATTTGTCCACCTTCTATTTGTCTCTGCCCATCCTATGTTTCCCTATCATAGAGTATGCACTTCCTCCCCATTAGGCTGTACTGTTTTTCTTTTTTCTGCCTCCCCTCACATACTAACCTAATACTCTCTCCTATTCTATTTTCCCTTTCACCCCTTCTCCTTTTCTCTTCTCTACATATAAAGAAAAGAAAATGTGACCCTATCCTCAAAAACACTTACCTCCTTCCCTCAACCTGCGTAGTCCTGTATATTGTCATTTTTATATGATCCCTTGCTTACTGTACCCCCTTTTAATTTTTTAAATGTAACAACTTTGTTTCATTTTTCTCCCTCCAGTTGAATCCTATATTAGAGCAGTTGCAAATGCTGCACAACTACTTAACTTGGTCTAGTGCTTGGTGCTATCCTCGCTAGGGACATGGTAACACATGCAACTCATCTGCTACAAACATTGGTTTAGCTTGAGATATAGCAGTCTAAGTTCATGTTTTCATTTTTCATGTTATTTGCACAATGCAGCAAGTTGTCATGCTGTGTATTTCACTGCATGACTATATGTACTAGAACAAGATCATGGCATGGTTAGTTCCACTTGCATACTTGCTGTGGAGCTAATTTACGTACCCTAAATTGATTCTAGTAGCACATGAGTGATGCATGTCTTAGTGTGGATATTCTGTCTCCCTGTGCTGCCCTTTACTATCACAGGGCTTGCTCAGAAGATCAGCATACCTGTTTTGAGTACTAGCCTTAGAGCATATCATTCCAATGGTCACAACATTGGGCCGGATTCACGAAGGCTTGCAAGGAGTCTAAGAGTAGAGTAAGACTTCAGACATCCAATATGTCTGCCAAGCGATCCAGCAACAGCTGGCAGGGGCATGCATGAGAGCTCCTAAAACTACTCTTGCATGGACAGTGTTATGTTATGCAAATTATCTCATTTGCTGCTGAAAGGTAAATTTGCAATCCAGGAAACACTAACCTGTCTGAGTAAGAGTAGTTATTTGCAGAAATGTACTCCTTTGGTAACAGAGTACCATTCTGCAAATAGCAAAACGGAGCTGTGACAGCTCCAAATAAAGGATGCATCCAGTTGAGGAAGCATGCCAATGGCCAAATATAAGGCCATTGGCATTTTAATCTGTTGCAAAATATTAAAAATAATATATATTTTTTCCCCAATCTCCGATGTTTAAGCATAGCGCAGCGACACACAAACGTGTGGCGCTATAAAAAACAGAAAATAAAAACAAAAAAGCCAAAAATAGGCATTTTATTAAAAATATTCCTCTGCCATGCAGGTGAATGGCAGGCTGAAGACAACATGGTTACTGAATAGTTGTTGCTAAGGGGGGAAGCTCAGTTTGAGAGATGTAACCAAGCATTAGTAGGCAATCCTATGCAAATGATTATAAGGATAGTGAATCCCAATTTTCCCTGCCATGTGAACCATGTCCCTAGAGTGTAAGTGTAGGATTAGGGGAGTAGCAGAGTAGAAGATAGGTGACCTCATGAGGGGGTATGTATCAAAGACTGTAAGGTTATTGGAGCAGAGTAGCATGTGTTTGCTGTGAGTTACTCAGGACTGGAAGAGGCATGTCTACAGTTGTCTTAACTGTAACCCAGAAACCGAAAGTGTACGCTGTGGATATCACCAAAATTTCTTGCAAAGATGCTTACACTGTGTGCGCACGTGTGCGCGCTTGTAAACCTGTCTAAGCCTTTATGCACGTGTGTGCACCTGTGTAAGCTTGTGTATTGGCTGTCTATGCCTGTGTGCATGCATGTGCACCTGCCTAAGCCTGTTTAAGCCTGTGTAAGCCTGTGTGCGCACGTGTGCGCTCGCGTGTGCATGTTTGCGCTTGTTTGTGCGGTGCTGCCCCCTGTGGAAACAGAAAGGGAAAAGGAAGGAAAATAAGTAGTAGGAAGTTAACCAAGGAGAACTAGCAGAGCTGCCAGGTGAAATCAATCAGAATCAGCCAATTACACAGGTAGTACACTAGCCCAGCCCAGCCCAGCACTTAAAACTCTGCAAACAACATTCCCCCATGTTTTTCTCCAAAGCACTGCAACACTGCAGTCTACAAACAGAAGTGAAAACTTAAAAAGCTTAACTGAGACAAAAAATGTTAGGGGCTGCCATTGCTATTATAAGGCAACATGTGCAAGATGCTGAGGGTGGTGCCATCGGGAATGATGCTGAGCAACCCACAGTGAGGAGATGGAGAAGAGTGTACAGACCCAGGGTAACCTACCAGAGGCTACATGAGCTGGAGATAGTGGAGTGCTATAAAGTGGACAGAGACCTCCTGCAGCAAATTGTTGAGCTGTGCAGGCCATACCTCACACACAGAACCAACAGGGGGGAACCCATCCCAGTGGAAATCATGGTATGTGTCGGCCTAAGAATACTAGCAACAGGTACCTTCCAGAGACCTACTGGTGATATGATGGGGATTTCACAGGCATCAGCATCCAGGGTACTGCACCATTTCCTGAATGCTATGTCAGCACATGTCGGTGATCATGTATATTTCCCCAATTCCCATGAGGTATTGGCCAGCAATATGCATCTCTTCCAGCAAATAGCAGAATACCCTGAGGTAGTGTGTGCAATTGACTGCACGCACATACACATCAAAGAACCAGCTGGTGAGCAGAGTAGGGCCTACATCAACCACAAGGGCTTCCACTCCATCAACTGCCAGGTTGTGTGCGATGCCCAGGGCATAATACTGAATGTGTGAGCTGGCTGCCCTGGAAGCTACCACGATTCCCATATCTGGCATCTGACGCAACTGTACCAGACATTTGCCAATGGGGACATCCCTGATGGTCACCTAGTGGGGGATGCTGGATATGCACTGGAGCCGTGGCTGATGACACCCATCAGAAATGCACACACACCTGAACAAGAACTCCATAATGAGGCACACGCACAAACACGAAATGTAATCGAGCGTGTGTTTGGGATGCTCAAGTCATGGTTCTGGTGCCTGGACACATCTGGTGGAGCTTTGCAGTACTCACCAACTACATGTACCCAAATTGTCATGGTATGTGCCATGCTACACAATATGATCCTGTGAAAACAGCTGCAGCAGAAACAGCATGGGGCAGGGCCAAACAGCCCCCCACCATTGCCAAGGCCTGCACAGGCACAGCGTGACTCAGGGGAGGAACAACCTGAGCCTGCCCCAGTAGGCAGAAGGAGGTGTGCCCAGTATGCCTTGGCCTTGGCAAAGAGGCAACACATAGCACATACACTGGCTCAGTAGGAACCCTGGAAATGATACCTCTCTCTGACTCGCATATAAAATAAAAGGGATGCCTAACTTGACACTACCTGTTTCCACACATGTATAGGGAGTGTACTATGTGCATTCGACATAGGCAGCCCTGCAGCACCACCTGAGGCATGACTGCCATGTTTTAAGCAATATAAAGCAGTGCTAAGCAGCTTTTACCACTATTTAGTATATGTAAACAAAATTGCCCAAGCTAACTAGCGCAACATCGGGCAACGTTGAGCAATGTTGGACAAGGTCGGGCAAAGTTGGGTAAAGTTGAGCAAACTCAGGTAAACATGCTCATATCTGCTTTACTGTTCTTTAGCCAGTCTGGTCTGCCCAGCATGAACATAAAAAGCAGTGACAGGGCTCAAACCCAGGATACTGTGCACTATAGTCACAGTACTGAACCACTAAGCAATGACAGCATTACACTGGCATAGCCACAGCAGGATAATTGTACACTAATGCAAACACAAAGAAATGCTGTAGCATGCCCCTAAAGAAGGATATGGGTAACTTCCCCCACAGGCCTATGCAGACAGAGAACAGCGGGCCAGGTGGTGTGATGTGGGTTGGGTAGGCTATGAAGTCGCAATCTAATATACATGACAGTGGATGCTAAAATCTGTAGTACAGTAGTATGCCTCAAGCCAGTATGATAGGCAACAGTACAGACTGAAATGGAGTACCTTACATAGCAGTGCAGGCCTAGCAAATGTGTATAAGTGTCAGGTGAATCCCTCATCCTATGTACATCCACAGTAACAATCAGGTGTGCCCGGGTAGAAATGTACAAAGAATAGCTGTCCCCCTGTATGTAGAAATGTTGATAAGTCTATGCAAAGTGTCTCATGGAAGCCCTGCAAGCACAGCATGATAACTGTTGATTTATGACACAAAAGTGAGCCCTGCTGTAAAAATACAACTTGATTTTCCATACACATATAGTATAAATGTCTATAGCGGCTGTGCTCCCACACTTCAACAAATGTCGTGGATTTAATTCAGCATCACACTGAAAGGTCATACTGGGCATGCTCACACACTTAAATAAACAAAGCAAATGTCAGGCAACAACATACTGAAAGGTCATACTGGGCATGCTCACACACTTAGGCTAAATATGGAGGAGATAATAAGGGATCTATGGACAAATGTGGTTAGTCAGCTCTACTTCTAGAAACACATTCACAAAGTGCTCAGAAAATCATGCTATGTGTTCACACAACCTGCCAAGGTCTGTGGATGTAGGTCAAAGGAGGTTCCGTCTACTCATCAGTCATCAGACCCGTTAGAGCGCACCACAAAACACTTGCGATGAGTCCGACTAGGCACCATCAGCAGCTTTAAAGACCACTGAAGTACCTCAACAAGAGGATTACTGGCCTCAAACAATTGCCCCATGTAACAAGACTGAATTTAACCCAATCTGTACTCTGTTGCATACTGTCTACTCAGGAGATCTCTGCACAACAGACAGGTCCATGTCATGGCAACACTCAGATCTGTTCTGAGTTACAGCTCAATGGCACTAAATATACAGACCTAACTGATATTGCCAACATCCTGACATATTGGATCAGTGTTAACTTTACCCCCCTCTCACCCATAAAAGAGCACATCACTATAATGGAAGACTGCAAAGTTGTTGTCATCACGGCTGCAGAGGTAAGAAACACTCTCCAAAGCCAGTATCATAGCAGCCATGGGACCAGATAACCACCCAGGCTGTGTTCTACACAAACCACAGAACGAACAGGCACCACACCGATGTACTATGTTCAGTCATAGCCACACCTCAGGCTTTGTGCCAGCTGAATGGTGCACAGTGACAGTTATCCCACTACACAAGGGTGGAGACACCAAGGACCCCAGGATCTAGCACCCCATTAGCCTGATGAGCCTGCCCTTCAAGGCCATGGAATGTATCATCATACAACTTATACAAAATACAGTTGTAATCCCCAAACCCTGGACCACAACCATGTTGAGTTTGTAAAATGCAGATCATGTCTCCTAAACCTGATAGATGACATTGAAGCAGTCACCAGAACTGTAGACAAGGGTAAGGTGGTTTGCACAGCCTATGTAGATCTTGCCATGGCTTACAACACCACCCACACTCTGTAAATATAGACAAACCCACTAAACAAGGTATAAATTGCTATGTCACAAGATGGGTTGCCAACAGGCTTACTGACAGAACACAGACTGTGAAAGTAGCAGACTCCATGTATGACTTTGGACCAGTGACGAGTGCAGTACCACAGGGTCCAGTCCTGGGTCTTGTCCTGTGTAGTATCTACTTCCCTGAAGTAAACTTTAACATGGAAGGTCTGTGGCTACTGAAGTTTCCAGATGACTGCAAACTAGGAGCCATAATTGTAAACACTAAAGATGTTGACATCCTACAAAAGGGCCTCACTGAGACAGATGGCTGTTGTCAAAGCCATGGGCTCAAGCTCAATGCCAAAATGTGCATTGTCATCCCCTTTGTTAAAAACTCTGTAGCCATGAACTACAACATAGGCGGTAGTATACTTAACACTGAAAGTGTGACAAGAGACCTTGGTTGACAAGTGGACAGTGGACACAACTGTGATAATCACATCCCCACAGTAGTCAAGAAATCCTCCTATCACAAAAGGTGTTTCATGCAGAATAGAAGAGAACATTGTTCCCCTCTACTCATCACTCACTAGAACCATAATAGATTACAATGCCCCTTTTGCTATGTACCTCACAAGACAACTACAACAACTAGAAAGCTTGGAGCAATACCTCACATAGAGCATTAATGGTCTGAAATACATTCCATACACAGACAATCTCAAAATTCTCCAGCCGTACTCCCTTGCATATCGCCTACTCAGAGGTGATCTCTGCCTAACATACAAAGCTATGTCAAACACAGAGCTGTTGGACATGCTCCACGTAAAACACTCACATTCCCTCTGATCTTTGGACCCAAAATCACGAGTGAAATACCAAAGGAAGGGGTGTATCCATTTACCTTATGGATATCCACACCTTCAGGTTAGTGACACAGCATGAGGCCTTGGAGACCATGCAAGTGCAGCTAAAATTGGGCAAAGCTGCTTATCAGATTGTAGCCTGCTACAGATCACCTACCTTGTCTCAGGAACCTCACTCAGTAGTCCTGAGAACAGTGGAAAATACAAAGGTCCTATCAAACACCATTATATGAGGAGATTACAACTACCCAAACATTGAGTTGGAGAATTACTCGTGAACAACGTCCTTTGCCCAATGTTTCCTAGAGTTTAAAAACTCTAACACCCTGGAACAGCTGGTCACCATGCCCACTAGAGGTGACAACATACTGGACCTGATCATCACCAACATGGGGTACTAGTGTACCACAACAGAGATAAAGACCTCGCTGGTAATATCAGATCATAAAGTAATCACACTGGACATCCACATCCCATCCCCCCCAGTCAATGAAACCACTGTGAAGACATTTTCAAAAGCAAACTGCACACTTCCCAAGACCAAAGTGGAAAGTTCCAAAGCCCCCTTGCTATAGGATAATGCCATACAATCCGCCGAATAATTTACAAGTGCATCCTATGAGCATCTACAGGGATGCATTGATCGAGACATAACAAATAAAACCAAGATGCACTCCTCCAAAAATAAGAAACCAGTCTGGTGGTCATCGCCCCTAAATAAGCTAGACAACAGCAGGAGGAAATGAACACATGACAGAGCAAACTTCACAAAAGGAAAGGCATCACTCATCATTATTAGGAAGAAACAATGATCGCTCATAAAACAATCCAAGGCCAGTTTCTAAAGACAAATTGCCAAGGAATGTAAGAATAACAACCACAAAGCCTTCGTTAGCTATACCAAACATGTAGGTGGCAACTTCCAAGTATGCTGTCAGCTACTGAAAAATGGCAAGAAATACACTGAACCAACTTACATTGCCCACATCCTGGGGGACAGGTTCAGTGCAAACTCCCCCCATCACCCCCAAAAGGGCCTGTGTCCATCCCAGAAGAATGCAGAGCCCCAGACTTCATGGACATGCAGGTAAAGACAGCCCTCTCCAAAGCTAAGAACACAGCATCAATGGGACTGAATGGTGTTCCAGGCTGCATCGTACACCACCCCCAAAAGGAACTACACCCTCACCTACATTCACTGTACAGACTCAATCGTACCACAGGCTATGTACCCAAAGAATGGCATACACCAACAGTCATCCAGCTCCACAAAGGGGGTGCCACAACAGGACATGGAAACCATTGCCCTATAGGTCTACTCAGCCTGGTCTGCAAAGCTATGGAGCAAATTATCATGGAACCCATAAACAGAGACATTTGGGACCTCCAGACACTGGACTCTACCCAACTTGGCCTTGTTAAAGGCAGATCCTGCCTCCTAAACCTAGTTGACTTATTTGAAACAGTTACCAAGGACATAGATGAAGGTGAAAGTAGTCCACACAGCCCACCTGGACCTCTCTCAGGACTTTCTACACCATTCCCCACTCTGTCATCATGGACAAGCTTACCAGCTTGAACATTAACAGCTATATCAGAGGATGGGTGGCCAAGTAGCTCACAGATCAAACACACATGTTCAGGGTTGTGGGTGCCATGTCCGACTCTAAACCAGTCACAAATGGCATCACACAGGTCTTGGTCCTGGGACCCCACCTGTTCAGTAGATACTGCTCAGAGGTACAGGAAAGCATGGGAGGAGTATGGCTGAACAGATTTGCAGATGACTGCTAACTGTGGTCCATAATCGACTCTACGGCTGACACAGACATCCTCCAGAAGGGTCTTACAGAGACAGATACCTGGTGTCAAAGCAATGCCCTCAAGCAGAATGCCAAATAATGCATAGTCATCCCCTGTGGATAAAACAAAGTGCACACAAATGAATCCGGTATGTACAGAGAAAGTTATTATGGCCCTGGGGACACAAGGAGATAGTAAACTCTCCTTTGATGATCACATGGCCAAAGTGTTTAGACATTCCTTCTATGTAGCCCACCTAATGTCACCTAATGTAACCCACTTTGTCTAGTCTGATGATGTCACCATCCTACAAATATACCTGTGGAACGGGGAGCTCACAGTAATGTATACAGCGTGTTGTGTTAATGCGTACTCCTCTAGTATCATGAAGTAGTTAGGTAGGGGTTTGAATCCTGCACTTGACAAGTGTGTGTTTATGTGTGATCTCCTAGGAGAGGAGTAACCTTTTTGGAGAGTAGTAAAACACCTTAAAAGTGGTATACTAATCTTTGCCAAGTCTGATGATGTCACCATCCTACAAATATACCTGTGGAAAAGTGAACTCTCAGTAATGTGTATAGCACGTCATGTTAATGCGTGCTTCTCTAGTATCATGAAGTAGCTAAGTAGGGGTTTGAGGCCTGCAGTTGGTGAATGTGTGCTCTATGTGTGCGACACTGTTGGTCAATGTGTTGTGGGTTTTGCTTTTACTACTGTATGACAACAGTATGTGCATTGCACATGTCAGGTAGCTGTGTGGCAAATACATATACGTACATGTGACCTCAATTATTTCATAGGTGGGAGCACTGCTTTCTCCATGAACACATCTGTCATCTTTGCCAGAGTGTGCTGCCACTTTCCAGACCTTAGGTCACATCTGTATGCTTGTGACAAGGCCAGCAACTGCAGTGATCCCTGGCCTAGGTCATCCATGTCACACACACTCATTACGGTTTCTATTGAATTGTGTGAGTGAGGGTTTTTGGCTGAGGTATATTACAGACCTGTTCAAATGCAGCAAAGTCTGTCAATGATGGCTTTTCATTATAGGTGTACAACAACCTTTGTGGATATGCATGCAGACCCCTTATTGCTTATGTGATCCAGCGAGGGATTTCTAAATACCTTTGAAAATGTGATTACCAAAGTAGACATGACGTAACACTTGGCTGCATGTACACATCGGTACCTGTTCAACATGTTGGTGGATGCTACCTACGTGGTACTGTGGGGATAATATGTTTCATAAAGGTGGATGACTATGCTCTGGTTGGCTTATAGCTTTACAGCATGGGTTTGACAACAGGTATCTGTCTGTATGATACCCTTGTGGAGGATGTGTGTGTCATCTGGAGAATGCATTATAGGCCACAGTATGCATTTCTAGACGTGGACGGACATATCCCTACTGTGATTGCTTGTACCTAAGAGAGCTATATGGCAAACAGGAGTGGTCTCAGGAATGGGTGCAGGTGAATACCACTGGTTACTGGCATAGTATAGTACCTGAAGTATCCAAATGTTACTGTGTGTTCTACATCTGTGTGTCAGCTGTCAAGATATCATCTAATGATTGTTTATGGTCAGGCTGTTGAGGTTATGTATACTACCAGAATGCAAAACAATGACAGATAGTAACAGTATCACCCACAGCACAGAGTCAAACCATGTCATACACACGTGTACTCAAGTTCCAAAATGTGGTGTAGTACAATGCATACTGACCACCAATAGAAACTATGGAGAGTTACTGTGTAACACAGGGCATGTCACCCTGCCCATGTGTCCACTATGCATGTAAATGCAGACAGTGCACCTTCACCATGTTCACAAATGTACACCTGCAAATCTGTGCTACACACATCCCACACGTACTGTCCATTGTCTAACACATGCTGCCAATACTACACACATCAGCCAAGTGGCACGTGGGTGGACAATACACTATTGGAAATAACACTGGTGTAAACAATACTACTTTGACAATCATAGGTTTAATGCATCATGCCTGCTCAGCTACACCTTCAAGGATATCATTACACTCTACTGCTGACAACATACTAACATTGCTATACTCCTGTGAAGTCACCCTGTGCATCAGCACCATGGTAGCCTGTTCCTGCATCAATGTTACAGATGACAGGAGGTGGCACAGGTTTCATCATATGCACAGGGTGTGTTGTTGGTTTGTCAGAGGCCTACATTGAGCCATACAATTGACATGTATATGTGTGTGTGTGTGTGTGTGTGTGTGTGTGTGTGTGTGTGTGTGTGTGTGTGTGTGGGTGTGTGTGGATGTGTGTGTGTCTGTGTGTGTGTGCGCTATGGGCCAATGTTGATGTAATGTGTGTGGGTATGTGTTAGCCCTAGGTGTCTGTTTTATGTGTGTGTGTGTGTCTGCATGCACACAGTTCAACCATGTGGTGCCATATATGGGGATTTGTGGGACAGCCACAGACTGTACCTGCCAGGCTATACAGATCACCATCTCTGGCCACGGACATGGTACCTGTGCCTGGCAGGTATGCTACTGACAGTATCAGGTACTAAGACAGACTGGGTACTATCCTCATAGGTGGACAGATGTACACTGGACCCAGGTCCCTGCTGGGACTGTCCAAAGCAACTTGCACATGGTCTTCTAGGACGGTCTATGGACAGCCCACCCCCAACATTGCTGGGGCTGGTACTGGTACTACGGGAGCGGCTGTGACTTGAGGGATGTCTGCGACAACTGCCAGCTGCTGATGTTGCTGGCATACATCCACATCGATGTCTCAACCATCCCGCACTGTCCTGACACATGGACATGACATTGCAGAGGACATCTAATGTCTCACCCCAACATCTATCAGTGACCTCAGTGTAATTATGGATGGCACCTGCTAGGTCATGGATACTGTCAATTACAGCGGTGTTATGTGCCCTCTGTACACTTAGTCCCTGTCTGGTGTACCGTTCCATACGTGCCTATGCCTCCATGACAGCCACAAACATGCGTGAGGTTGTAAGACCTGTGGCATGTCTGCCAGGGGTATGATGAGCAGCAGTGCTCTGAAGAGAAGCCCAGGACATCTGCCTATGTGGTACCCTTCCAGACATCTGGGTATGGCTGCTGTGTTGAGATGCATGTGTCATAGATGCCACACTGTCCTGGCCAATGCTGACTGTACACTGTCTCTCAGCTAAGGGCTCTGGTGATGGATGTATTGGCAGTATGACTGTGTGCATGGATGGGGTGGAAACTTGTGTTCTGTCGACTGGTGGCCCAACGACAGACCCTGGCAAACATGCCTGTGCCTCAACACACCTATCTTCATCATCACTATTTTGCTCAGTGACATCAGGTTCCCTGCTGCAGTGAACCAGTCAACCTCAGCACCTGTGAGAGGAAGACAGGAAACACACTTTACGACCTGTACATGATGTCAGAACACATGCACACATGCACGCATGCACACATGAATACACGAACACATGAACACATGCACACATGCACACATGAACACATGCACACATGAACACATGAACACATGCACACATGCACACATGGACACATGCACACATGCACACATGAACACATGCACACATGCACACATGAACACATGAACACATGAACACATGCTCACATGCACACATGCACACATGAATACATGAACACATGAAAACATGCACACATGCACACATGCACACATGAACACATGCACACATGCACACATGAACACATGCACACATGCACACATGCACACATGCACACATGAACACATGAACACATGCACACATGCACACATGCACACATGAACACATGCACACATAAACACATGAACACATGCACACATGCACACATGAACACATGCACACTTGAACACATGCACGCATGCACGCATGCACACATGAATACATGAACACATGCACACATGCACACATGAACACATGCACACATGAATACATGAACACATGCACACATGCACACATGCACACATGAATACATGCACACATGCACACATGAACACATGCACACATGCACACATGAACACATGCACACATGCACACATGAACAGATGAACACATGCACACATGCACACATGAACACATGCACACATGAACACATGCACACATGCACACATGAACACATGCACACAAGCACACATGAATACATGAACACATGCACACATGCACACATGCACACATGCACAGATGAACACATGAACACATGCACACATGCACACATGAACACATGCACACATGTACACATGAACACATGAACACATGCACACATGCACACATGAACACATGAACACATGCACACATGCACACATGCACACATGAACAACTGCACACATGAACACATGCACACATGCACACATGAACACATGCACACATACACACAAATACACACCTCACTTAAACAGACACACATACACACACACACACACACACACACGCGCGCACGCATACACCACCAGCAATCCAGAACATACTCAATAGCAGTTGATGGTGGGGTAAAGTATCACAAGGCAGTCATATCACACATCAGCATGCAGGACGTGTATTGCTCAACAGCATGCAGTGCGGGTGTAGACAGCCATTGCTAATAACAGTACACATGGCTCTGATGCATGTATGTTGTTGTTCAGTGATTGGCCTCACCCTGGAATGCAATGTGTACATGGACACAACATTGCTGTGTAAGTATTGAAAGCTCTGCAATGTCCTGTGCACCATCACTCACAGGTGTACATACCATGGCTGCATGTGTATCTGTGTGTCACATAGATATCCATTTCTGATGAGAGCATCTGTGTCTTTAGCAGATAATTGTGGACACAGGTTTAGCACATGCATGCTATGTATACACACAGGATGAGTGGTGCATGTATACCTGATGGAATACCATTGCTCAACATAGCCATTGCACAGTGGTTATGGTGAGTGTAGGGCACATTGTGGACATGCCAGTGCCAGCCATGATAGGGCATGCTACAACACAACTGCAATATTAAACATCACACATACCCAATGTGTGTTGTGTGACCTATAAACTCCATAGCATTACAAGACATATATGTGTCCCTTTGTACAAATGGTGATTGCTATACATATTGTGTATAGGTGCATATGCTTGCACACGCACAACAGTGAGGTGCATAGCAAGGAATGCTATGTGTAGTACTGTTGTTACTGTAACTGGATGGGGTGTAGTACCATGAGCCAGCATTATGCAGCATCATGTGGTCACTCAAGGCTACTAATGTGTGCCAGACCGGCACCTAGCATGCTGTACCTGAACTGCAGTACCATGGCTGCATTCACCATTTCACAACCAGTTGTTACATGGGTTTGTAAGGTGCCCAATAGGGAGCATTGCCTAACATGAATGAATGTGTTATACGTTGCAGAGTGTTGCACAGCCCCATGATAGGCCCCTACCCCTCAGGTATATTATGCGTGCTGTGTGGATGGCATTTGAGATACTGGAGTGTGACCTTACAGCGGGTGTCTGAATATGCCATGTGTAGCATATTAACGTGTACTGCCTATGACAATGTTATGTTTGTTGTATGCATGTGTATAGACTCTGCCTATCCAATGTCCACTACAGTTTTGCCATAATTGTGTGGGATGCTCTGTGTATTGCATGTGTTTGAGGCAGCTACACACATTACTGGGATGTGCATAGTCTCACAGCAAACATGCACAGCATGCATTATGCGTAGGTGTGTTACGTGTACATGTCCTACACCTCACCTATGACATGCATATATATCATGCAATATTAAATGTAGAACACACTCACCAGCATGGGGCTGCTGCCTTACTGTCACACCAGAGGGACCTACAAGGATATGAGACAGTTTGTCAGTGGCAACAACTGTGGCATTTCTACTGTGGGTTTGCAATCTTACAGTAGTACAATGGTTGACAGTCACAGGCCTACAGATTATGTTCCAACTTATCCGTATTGCACAACACTAGGCTCCACATCTTCTAACTACACGGTACACATCTTACATATGCATGATCTACCAATAGAGGTAACAGTAGTCTACAGATATGCCATGTTACCTGCACGCTCCATGTCAACTCGCTGGGTGGCTCCGGCCTCCATGATGATACAACAGCTGGAGAAACCACAAAAGTACCTTTTTTTCACCATTTTTACTGGTGATAAAACATGCAGTTTTGTTTGCAATGTATTTTGTGTGCTTGAGTTTTAGCATTGGCAGTTTTAAGAACTCTTGCCCCTTTAAATCTTGGAATCATTATAGTTTTAATTGCTCAATTACTGCTTTATGGATTGCTTAATTGAAATCTGTTTTTGTATATAAGAGAATGGTCTTTTTTGTTTAATTGTAACCTGATGAAGCACACCTGAGTGTGCGTGAAAGCGCTCGTTTCATATTAAACTTTTTTACTTTTCGTGGTGGTTCCTTGCAGTTATTATTCATCTCTAACTTGTCTGACGATCGTGGTGGAAGGAACCTTTGAATGGTCGGTGTTTGTTTGCTGCTAATAGTCTTGTTGTTTCTCTGCTTAGCCGACCGTTACATGCTGGATGTGCCTAACATTGAACTTGACTACAATCCAAAGGATACTTCTGGAACCGATAGTTGGAATTGTTTGTTTTATCAAAAAGATAACCTGCTCTTGAACCTGGATGTTAAATGCGATACATCTATGATAACTACTAATAGCAACGAAAACCTACATGACTTTTTTGGTCGGTTGAGAAACCTAGAGAATGATTTATATCGGCTACTCAGGCTTGTTTGGCAAAAGAGACATCTGCAAGCCTGTCTTCATTTTAAGGTTGTTCCACGCGGCATGCGGGTCCTGTGTATGCCGAGTTACGGAGACAGCCACCCGGAGCTACTACGGAAGTGGCAACAACTTAACATCGAATTTGGTAATAAATATATACATCTGCTACTAGACTACTTTTCTCCTATTGAGGCTGACCTCTTAACTAAGGTGGAAGAACAACACAAATTCATCACTATGAACTATAAAACTGAGTTCTGTACCTCGAAAATCCATAACATGAACAGACAACTTGCTCTCTACAGTAATAAACTTGAGCAAATAAAACTCAAGAAACTAAGACGCGATTACCAGGATTTTCAATTGGGTCGCATCTTTGTTTGGCCAAGAGCAAATCAAAAAGAGGGATCTGAGTCTGTTTACACATCGGAGATTTCACAGGTGATGAATATTGAACCTGATGTTCCTGTTGAATCCTTGGTTGCTTGTCCACTGAATGATGATCAAATAGTTGATACCATTGACCGAGAGTCCAGTTTATCTAATGTCTCTATACCTTGCAATCAACAGGGCTTAACCAGTACTGACAATTTAGGTGCTAGACCCAAAGCCAGCAATTCAAAAAACATCTTTGCTGCACCCATGTCTTTAAACTTCCCCCTTCCTTACAAGAGCGCAGTACGCACGCGCTCAGTCAGTCGGGGAAGAGTAAAAAGAAAGATGTCAGGGAAAACCCCAGAACCAAGAAGGAAAGCAAGGAACTGAACTGTTTATTTTTCAATTTGTCTTCTAGGACTTTTTCCATAGATGAACAGTTTATCTTGAACAAAGGCTTATCGTTCATCCCTTCTAAAGGAAGTACGCTATCTGATACGCTCATAGGTTTGCGTCTTTTTGCAAGAAAACTATCTTTAAAGGTACTGTTTAAGGACAATCTATCTGATAATGCTGATTTCAGTTATAATACCCAGCTATGTAAGAGAAAAAGCTGTTCCATACCCCCAATGCCGCATTTTGTTGAATGTTTCATGCGTGCTTGTGAGCATGAATTTTATTTGTACTTTGAGGAGGAGAAACATAAGGGCATATTTGTAAACTTGAATCATGCACAAAAGTGTTCACTTGACCACCTCTGCCGTGATACAGGCATAGTTTTCAAACCAGCTGACAAGGGAGGGGGGATTGTAGCATTAGATACTTGCTTTTATAAAGAATTAATGAATAATATGCTTAGCAATGATAAGGCCTATAAGGTAATAGGTCAAAAAAAGCATCCATTGTTAACTATGTACATGACACGTTATATGACTTGCTTATGACTGGATCTATAGACAAAGCACTTTATGACTTTTTAATCATAGATTCCCCTCTGATCCCCTTAATTAAGGGATTACCCAAGTTACATAAAAATGAAGACCCCCCTCCATTACACCCAACAGTATCTGGCGAACATTGGGTTACAGAAAATGCCTCGCTATATGTGCAATCTAAATTAGGTGTTATGGTAAATGCTGTTCCCACTATTTTGAAAAATACTTATGATCTTTTGTGTGACCTTAAACATGATTCAGTAAGGAATAATATCAATAAAGATACCCTATTGGTTACGTTGGACATCAAAAGTTTATTTACTAGCATCCCCAATGACTATGGTCTTGATGCCATAAGATCTCACCTCGTCGAACTTGGCAGTATTGATAGTAATGAATTAATGAATATCTGTTGCTTACTTGATTTGGTTTTGAATAACAACATCTTTCTATTTGACCACAAGGTGTATGCACAAACATGGGGAGTGGCCATGGGCACTCCCTGTGCTAATGCATATGCCAATTTAGTGGTTTATCAATGGGAGAAAGACTTCATATTTAATGACCCCAGGTTTAGGAACGTCATTTTATATAGGCGCTTTGTAGATGACGTCTTGATGTTTTGGAATGGTGGCATAGATATGTTGCAGGAGTTCATATGTTATATGAACTCTACTACCTCATTCTTTAGTTTTACCTATGAATATTCCATTGCAAGTGTTAACTTCCTGGACATTACTATCATAAAGGAGATGAATAACAGCTTAACTACCACCTTATATAAAAAATCATGTTGGAGAAACAGTATCTTACACTATGATAGTTTACATCCACGCTATGTGTTTCATAATATTGTGAAGGGACAAATGACCAGAATACTTAGACTCTGTAGCAATGAACAGGATGCTATGGAACTAATAAAATGTCAAACAGAATACTTTATTGATAGGGGTTATCCTCCTGATTTTGTCAGCAGGGTAACAAATACCTTATTTGAAATGCCAATCTATAAAAGAAGGGAAGGTCATATTCCCTATACAAGAGAGAGCAAGAAGGGCATGGCATATGGGATTAAATATACCAATGATGTTGAGCAATTAATTAAGATCATTAGAGGAAATTGGAAGATTTTGCTCCTGGACCCATTTCTGTCACAATTGGTTGGGAAGGAACCTACATTTAGGTTTAACAACTGCCTAAACATTAAGAGGTTACTTTGTAAAGAAAAATTAGATGTTGTTCCTGTTGATATAAGAGCAAACTTTAAGACAGGTACCTACCCATGTAGTAGATGTTCACTATGTAAATACATCACCAAAACTCAAAACTTTGATATTCCAGGTATAAATATGGTCTTTAAACCTACCTTCTATGCTACATGTGATACACATAATGTCATCTATCTGGCAACCTGCAATCTATGTGATGCATACTATGTAGGGATGACATCACGTAGATTTAAGGATCGTATATATAACCATGTATACGATATAAAAAAGAACAATCTTACAAATGCCTTAGCCATGCATTGTCATGATAGACCTCAGCATAGTTTCAGCTTCTTGGTATTGCAGGTTGTGAACCCTAACAGAAGAGAAGGGGACCATACAGGCACTATTGAGATGTTTGAACTAAGATGGATATTGAGACTAAAGGCCCATGTTGAACCAGGACTCAACTCAATGGTTAGTATCCGCCCTGTCCTTCTAGGGTCTTCATAAGATGTCTTGTTGTACCTTCTCTTCCCATTTAACCTGGATATTAATTATCCGCAATATTTCAGGTTAATATAGAGAGCTCATTTTAATAATCTCAGTCATCTTGCAACAACCTTTACATCACATGTTGGCCTCATTCTCTGGTTTCCCTGCACATGACTTAGGTTTTATATTGTTATACTTCTACACCATCGTCTTACCATATATAAGCATGGCATAATCCATGTTTGGTCATGGTTTTAGGAGTTTTTTGTTTGTATCTTTATCACATATGGTTGTATTCAGTAATTTAATTATGAGATCAACACACAATTTTAAGTAGTTTAAACTTTATTAATTGAAATGTTTACTACATGAATATAAACAGATAACCATATAGGATATGAATCTATACCTAATATATGTGTTTGCTACATGTCTTAGTTCTTATGTATCCTCAACATCCTTGAATCTTGATCTGAATGATAATTGTTTTACTTTATATGTATGACTAACCTGTCAATGCTAGGCATCAATTAATACCTTGCATTGTATATATATTTTTAAAAATTCTTTGGTATGATTCCGTAGCAGTGGAACATTTTAACCTTATGATGGACCCACTATCCTGCCACTAAATATGAGGCATGGTTTTCTAGCGCATAGCTAATATATTTTCCAGTCAGGCTAGTAAACAGTGATTTTGGGCACTGATATTAAAGGTTAATATTCTATATCAGGGTTTTTGACTAGTACGCTAGTATGAGATAAATGATTTTAACCAAATATTATCCTTAGTTCTCAGTATATACTCCTTGATGAATTTTGTTATTCAAGTCTATGGATAATATGTAGAGAAGTTTTAATACTGAAAATATGCATATAATTTATGATATATATTTTATTTTCACCATTTTTACTGGTGATAAAACATGCAGTTTTGTTTGCAATGTATTTTGTGCGCTTGAGTTTTAGCATTGGCAGTTTTAAGAACTCTTGCCCCTTTAAATCTTGGAATCATTATAGTTTTAATTGCTCAATTATTGCTTTATGGATTGCTTAATTGAAATCTGTTTTTGTATATAAGAGAATGGTCTTTTTTGTTTAATTGTAACCTGATGAAGCGCACCTGAGTGTGCGTGAAAGCGCTCGTTTCATATTAAACTTTTTTACTTTTCGTGGTGGTTCCTTGCAGTTCTTATTCATCTCTAACGTGTAGACAGCCATTGCTAATAACAGTACACATGGCTCTGATGCATGTATGTTGTTGTTCAGTGATTGGCCTCACCCTGGAATGCAATGTGTACATGGACACAACATTGCTGTGTAAGTATTGAAAGCTCTGCAATGTCCTGTGCACCATCACTCACAGGTGTACATACCATGGCTGCATGTGTATCTGTGTGTCACATAGATATCCATTTCTGATGAGAGCGTCTGTGTCTTTAGCAGATAATTGTGGACACAGGTTTAGCACATGCATGCTATGTATACACACAGGATGAGTGGTGCATGTATAACTGATGGAATACCATTGCTCAACATAGCCATTGCACAGTGGTTATGGTGAGTGTAGGGCACATTGTGGACATGCCAGTGCCAGCCATGATAGGGCATGCTACAACACAACTGCAATATTAAACATCACACATACCCAGTGTGTGTTGTGTGACCTATAAACTCCATAGCATTACAAGACATATATGTGTCCCTTTGTACAAATGGTGATTGCTATACATATTGTGTATAGGTGCATATGCTTGCACACGCACAACAGTGAGGTGCATAGCAAGGAATGCTATGTGTAGTACTGTTGTTACTGTAACTGGGTGGGGTGTAGTACCATGAGCCAGCATTATGCAGCATCATGTGGTCACTCAAGGCTACTAATGTGTGCCAGACCGGCACCTAGCATGCTGTACCTGAACTGCAGTACCATGGCTGCATTCACCATTTCACAACCAGTTGTTACATGGGTTTGTAAGGTGCCCAATAGGGAGCATTGCCTAACATGAATGAATGTGTTATGCGTTGCAGAGTGTCGCACAGCCCCATGATAGGCCCCTACCCCTCAGGTATATTATGCGTGCTGTGTGGATGGCATTTGAGATACTGGAGTGTGACCTTACAGCGGGTGTCTGAATATGCCATGTGTAGCATATTAACGTGTAATGCCTATGACAATGTTATGTTTGTTGTATGCATGTGTATAGACTCTGCCTATCCAATGTCCACTACAGTTTTGCCATAATTGTGTGGGATGCTCTGTGTATTGCATGTGTTTGAGGCAGCTACACACATTACTGGGATGTGCATAGTCTCACAGCAAACATGCACAGCATGCATTATGCGTAGGTGTGTTACGTGTACATGTCCTACACCTCACCTATGACATGCATATATATCATTCAATATTAAATGTAGAACACACTCACCAGCATGGGGCTGCTGCCTTACTGTCACACCAGAGGGACCTACAAGGATATGAGACAGTTTGTCAGTGGCAACAACTGTGGCATTTCTACTGTGGGTTTGCAATCTTACAGTAGTACAATGGTTGACAGTCACAGGCCTACAGATTATGTTCCAACTTATCCGTATTGCACAACACTAGGCTCCACATCTTCTAACTACACGGTACACATCTTACATATGCATGATCTACCAATAGAGGTAACAGTAGTCTACAGATATGCCATGTTACCTGCACGCTCCATGTCAACTCGCTGGGTGGCTCCGGCCTCCATGATGATACAACAGCTGGAGAAACCACAAAAGTACCTCACCAAAAGGATCAAGGGTCTCCAACATATGTCTTATTCTGCCAGACTAAAGAAACTTCAGCTCTATTCAGTAGCATACCACCTGCTCAGAGGTGATCTCTTCCTGATGTACAAGGCCATGTCCAATCAGGATCTGATGGACATGCTCCACCTAAAAAAATCCAAATCCATCAGGACCACGAGAGCTAAAGACTTAAACCTCGGCACAAGTATGAATAGTACATGCTGGAGGGATAGATTCATAACCCAGAGGCTTCCCATGCTTTGGAACAGGATCCCAGTTCATATTAGGCAGAGCCTCTCACTGACTCTCTTCAAGAGAAATCTTGATGAGTGGATGGGAGATCGTAAGTTTACCCCAGGGGTCACATCTGTGTCACTGCTAGATAGGGACACAGTAAACTAATTCTATTATATAATGGGACCTTCATTGTGTCACTACTAGACAGAGGCACAGTATTCTAGATTTATTCTGTACATTTTTGTACCATTTCATGGGGTGGCAAAAGCCACATCATTATGGCTAGGCTTACAAATGCCCCAGGGCAGATAGCCAAGTACTATACTATGAAACTATGTTTGCTGTTGTTGTTGTTGGCCAGGAGCCACCAGGCTGAGGAGCAGCTCCTCCACTCTGGTGAGGGGGGATGGATGGCTACCCCACCACCTGTGGCAAGCTGTTGCCTATGGACAGCAGACGCACACTGCCGGACATGTCTAACTAAATCACTGCAGTGATAGCGTACCTGCTCATATGTCCAGTTATGCATGCCTATGTCATTTTCCCGATGGACAACATCTTGTCACAGTGCAGTCCACTCATGCTGGTCCTGGGTGGTTCTTGAGAACAGCAGGGCATAGTGTTGAACCAAGCTGGTTGTGATCTGCTCATCCTCAGCTGGGCTGTATGTCAGATTGCGATGTTGAGCCATGACCCTGGAAGACAATGAAACAATATGTGTGAGCAAGTCATGTGGCACACTTAACGTTCTAAAGTACAGATATCACTGAACTGCCATATATAGCAACCTATGTCAGAGGATACAGACTTTCAATACCACATATCAATGCTCATACCACAACTGCCTGACAGTGCCTGGCATGCTCTATATATCAAGCCATGTTCTGCACAGCAACAAACAGAAACCAGTATGTATGACTATACAACAGTACATGTCACACTCTATGCGACACAATGCACCACCTAGCCACAGGAGGTATATATCAAGCTAATGCATAATGAAATATGTCATCCATTGCAATGATTGTAAAGTCCAGTTACAGTATTACGAGTATACCACACTAGCTGTTGGTGGCAAACCCCTGCCTAACATATGTGCACATTTGTTAGTATAAGAGGCATACTGCTGTACTAGACTATACATGTTGCTAGCTACGCACTTATATCCTGTAACACACATATGACCAAGGGCATGTTACAGGCATACCCAAATACACATCACACATACATACAAGACGCAAAGGTATTTCAACCCAGATGAGCTTTACCTGTGTACCATACAGTACTGTGTGTCAGTACTTACAAAACATTATGCCTAAGGTATGTAATCTGTGAGGACTACAGGGAACACACATAACAGTGTTTCCAAGCAATGTGGACATACACCATACTGTGCTGTTTAGGTATACAGCTTCAGGTAGTACTGCAGTTCATACAGGATTTGGATTCACCAGCAATACCAATCAATAAGCATACATGTACTGCTTTAGCCTACAATGGCACACCCCAGTCCACACCAAGAGACTACATCAGACTGTATGCCATACGGCTTTTTCTGCCTAGCAATAGCATACACATCTTTTGCTGGGATCAGAGCTAGGACACAAAACAGTATGATGGAAACAGTTTCCCACTAAGCTATCACACATTGACAGAACCTTGACACATTCACCAACACTTTCACCATCACACTCAGTCAACCTCACATAGCAATTATTGCAACAAGTACATGTGGTTGTGTATCGGTTCATAAGTAGGTAATACGCTATTGGCCCTAGGGCCTGTAGAAGCCTAGCCATATGTTACCCTGGCCTTTGACACACATGTAATCTAATTTCATGTGCCCCTGTCCAGCAGAGCCACAGAGGTGATTCCTGGTGTGTATTTCCTATCTCCCATCCAATCATCAGGATTATTCATGACGACTGCTAATGAGGAGCTTGGTTTGCTATTGATAGGTGGTTTGTTCCAGAGTATGGGATGTCTCTGAGATAGGAATCTATCCCTCCAGCATGTTCTGTCTATTGAGGTGACAAGGTTTAGGTCCCTAGAGCGTGTAGCTGGTAGGGATTGTGATCTGTTTAAGTGGAGCATGTCCAACAGCTCTGGGTTTGACATAGCTTTGTATGTTAGGCAGAGGTCACCTCTGAGTAGGTGGTATGCAACACAGTCAAGCTGTGGTTTTGTGGGACGGTCTTTACAAGGCATCTGTTTGAGGCCGGTATTACTCTTTGTGACATATGTCTGTGGCCTTTCCTGTGTCTGTAGATGTCTTGTGAGGTACATACCACATGGGGCATTGTACTCTATAATGGGTTTTATGTGTGATGAGTAGAGGGGAACACTGACCTATATTTCCCTGGATGACACACCTTTTGTGAGGAGGGGTGCCGCGTAGACAGATTACATGACTAGTGTGGCACTGTGATTATCAAAGGGGAGACTACTGTCTACCTGTGTCCCATGGTCTCTTATCACACTTTCGGTGCTAAGTAGACTACCACCTATGTGATAGTTCATGGGTACAGAGGTTTTGCCAGAAGGGATGCCAATGCAGTTTCAACATTGAGCTGGAGTCCATGGCTTTGTCACCAGGCATCTGTCGCAATAAATATGACCCTGTCTCTCTCTCTCTCTCTCTCTCTCTTTCTCACTATATATATATAAATATATATATATATATATATATATATATATATATATATATATATATATATATGTATACTCATACATATTAACATCCATTGGTGTACATATAGATATACATATAGGCACATATACAGTCCACCTTTCATGGTGGAAATATCAGTTATGCAAAGATTGTGAGGTATACAGTTATATAATAATATTGCACAGTATTGTGCGGAATGCATCAAAGGTGTTCTCAGCCCATGTAGCTTTAGCAGGCTTCACTGGCTGCAACACTGCAAGCCTGATAAATCATCCCCACAGCGTTTAACCACCACATGTCATATACCAGCACTGTATGCTGCCTTGTTTGCCACACACTACAACCTACATAGAAATATGCACATAACAACCTTCACCAACATATATATATATATATATATATATATATATATATATATATATATATATATATATATATATATATATATATATATATATATATATATATATATGTCCACCCTTCACAAACAGTTGCAGTACGCCCCTTGCTCTAGGCACATGTGCAGATGCTAATATATCTGACACAGACTGATCTCTCTGTGTGTTTTTGCCATACACACACACGGTCCACACTGTTGTACATCCGTGGACCTCACGGCTGACCTGTCAGGCCTTCCTGCAACATGAACAGGTGTCACATGTGAGTGCACAGTATTATTAGAGGGTGTATATATAGCTGCAAATGCTAGATTAGCATACTAGCCTGGTACAGCTGTTGCCAATGCTAAGCTACACATTAATATGACTATCATGCATTTGTTACTCTGTCACATCCATGTTTATATAACTGTATGCGCTATTCCCCCAAACAGACATTGTACACACTACTGTACAAAACACAGATAACATGGGTCAGATGTTTGACATTTAATGCTGAACTGCATATGTCACAGTCATATCCCACTGCACATAGCTACACACTGATTTCTCCATGACAGTAGTAATGGAGGGCATCTGTGCATAGATACGTACTGCTGCCACATATGGATGATTCAAAGTATGTAGAGTAGTCTTCAAAAACATCTACTACATGCCAGTAAATACATATTTGTTACATACCTTTCCTTTGTATGTGTTTGTATTTGTTAGTTCCATGTATTTTGTATAATTTTTTTTTAATATATTTTTTTTAATTTTTTTTGTTAATATATTTTTTTAATATCTTTTTTTTTCTGTTGCTGTTGCTCTTGTTGTAGCTGTCAGTGTCTGTCTGTGTCTCTCTCTCTCCCTCTTGCTCTCTCTCTCTCTCTCTCTCTCTCTCTCTCTCTCCATAGCTGCAATGAAATGATAGCATGTGCGGACAGCAAGTACAGCCTGCTTTTATAGGTATCTGCACATGTGCATGTGATGGCTTCTGCACCAATTGGTGGCCACCATTTGGTAATTGCATGCAGCCTGCTGTGTGGTAATTGCAGTACTCACTGTCATAGCAACCCAATGCTATAAATTGCTAGGTCAGGTAGGAGTAGCCCTTTCAGTTTTCCAAAGTGGGGCCCATGCTTGTTTGCTGTGGACACCGTTGTCTAAGTCAGAAGGTTGGTATACCTCTTATATCTGAAGCTAGGGGTGTAGCCAGTGATTTGAATGTTGTACTCAGACCTGAATGTTGCCACTTCCAGTACACAGTTGTCAGTGTAGAATTGTACGCACCCCTGCAAATGCTAACACAAGATACATGGAAGTATGTAGTTTCTTTTCTACTTATACATTTAGCTGCCATACATACATAGTTATTGAGATGTATTCATTTGGCATATGGATTGTTTGTGAACTGCTATACTGTGAATATTAATGTACTCACTTCTGCACAGTTGGTGCTTTTTTATTGTTGACATTAGCACAGGATGCTCATGGAAACTGGACAATTCCAGTACTGAGTATGCCTACCTACATCCTTGCTGGACCCTGAACACACAGGTATTTTGCACATTTGGGTGGGGATTGTCCTGCTGTGATGCTGTGTGGGGGTTGTAAAGTGCTGCTGTAACATTATTTACTGCTATAATGTCTGGTTCTGTTAACACAGTCATGTAATGCAATTCCACAACAACTGCTGGTAAAGTTCCACAGAACAGGTTTTGTGTTATGGCATTCCTATCTTTCCTTTACATTCACTCATTGTGATGCATGATATATATATATATATATATATATATATATATATATATATATATATATATATATATATATATATATATATATTTCAGCAACAAGCTTCTGTATGTCTACTGTGGCTTAATGGTACTTCAGGCAGTCTAGTGTATCCAAGGTCTGGGGTTCGAGACTAACACTGTTTTTTTATTTTGCTGCTGAGCAGAACAAGGGCCCTCACATGCAGGGTGACTAAGGCACTTTTAAGCAGTTGTAAGTGGGTTTGCGCATGTTTGCGTGAAGCTTAGCAATACTTAGCTAAGCACACACAAGCGCACACTCGCGCAAACCCGCTAACTACTGCTTAAAAGTGCTTACTCCTGCAAACCCCTGCGCTCATTTCTTTGAAAGAAAAGAAAATGGGGAGATAGGAAAGTGGTGAAAAAGGGGCACAAAGAGGGAAAGACAGTAGGAAAAACAGCTCAGGATGTTCAGGAAGTGTGTAAGGAAGGTCCATAGCTGCCCATTTCTTTAACAGCAACAGCTGTGTATATGCTAGTAATTTGGACGGAAATTTGAAACCTCCCACCCCGAAAGAGGGGTGAGGACAACAAAGTATGTTGTACTGCCAATTAAATATCAGTTTGTGTCCATCAGACATGTGTGCAAAATGGGCAGCTATGTATGGGACATAATTATTTTTTGGGAGCAGATTGCCCTTTTTTTTTTCAGGTGAGAGTGGAATGTGGGGTAGGGGAAGTAGGTATATTTGAGGAGGTAGGTTGGGGAGGTAAACAGACAAGACAAACACGATGCATACAAGGGTGGAATATGACACATGTGGTGGGTGAACAACATTGACGGGGAAGGATGTTTGGAAATCGCAAGCTCATCTGCCCACAGATGGCAACAGTGAAACTGAGATCCCCACCCATGGGTAGTCACCACTGCACCTTCACAGCCCAGAGGGTGGCTGTGCTGGGGGCTGCATGGGAGGGGCAGGCTCACCTGTGAGTCGTGCCACATGTGCTCAAGCTGGCATAGAGGATCAGCGACTGAACGGTCAATCTCCCTATGCACCACTGCCCAGACCGTTCAGAGGGTGATAGGTGGTCCTCCTCCGGCCATGGTTGCAAGGGGGACGAGCCCCATCCCCTGCAGTGCTTCAACATGAAGGTAGCACAGGGCCAATGGAGAAGGAGGTCCTGGGCTGGGCACTGGACCTACTGGTGCCAGGTGCCATCGCCAGCTGAGGTGGGACAGGTGGGTCCGCTGGGACCGGCCTTCCCATAGTTCTATGTTTAGGAGGATTTAATGACAATATGGGCTGGTAACAGCCAACAGCATTCCAAATTAGTTGTAACAGCATGCAGTAATATTCCCATTAACCCAACACACCAGAGTTCCAACAGTTGAACAGCAAGCATAACACATGCATATATAGAACAACAGTGGACATTCCAACAGCATGCAGGATTGATTGGTGGCAACAGGCCACCAAGATTGTGGTATTTGAACAGGGCACATGCATCAAAGTAAATGCAAATATTTATAAACCAATAGGACATATGTCCCAACAAATGTTTTGAGATTAGACATACCCAGGTGTGGAATTGCATTGTTTATGCACATACAGTAGGGTGTAAAAAGATACCTCCATTAACAATTTATATGTACTTATAGTTTGCACTACATTCCTATTGACTGCAGGTATATATCCCCTACATGTCTTATTACACTAGGCAATGTCCGTTAAATTGTGAAATGGGTTTTGCTAGTTCCTTATATACCTGACCTGTATCTAACATACAAACTGTCCAGGATGCAGATGTTACAGCTACGTATTTATATATTTTATTTATATTTATATATCTACGTATCTGGATGTGTTCAGGTGACATTATCAGTTATATTTTAACAGCCCCCTACATTTCTAGCAGCACACTGACATTTCTGGGGAACACAATAACAAGCTACTCATGTGCCTGTTTACCTATACATGCCAGCCATGAACCAACAGTTGAGGACTGTATATATGCTTAACAGCTACTGGCACTCCCTTCATCCACTTTCTATGGGTCTACCCAAGTGTGGGTTGACAGCACTTAATACGACAGTACTATTTCTATAATGCAAGAGTACAACAACATTTCGAAGAAAGTGACATGGACACACTCCAGGAATTATACCTTTATTAATTACATTACACACTTTTCTAGAGGCTCTCTCATTTATTTGATATATCAGTGCATGCAGAAGACTCATTCAAGACATATTATACCTTTTTAATGGGTTACAAAACTCTTTTTCAGGCTCTCTCACTTATTTTATATAAAAGTACATGTAGAAATGTTATTCAAGACTTATTATACCTTTATTATTGAGCTACAACACTTTTTTTCATGCTCTCTCATTTTTTTTATAGAACAATACATGCCGAATAATTACTAACCTGCCTGGTGGTGCAGCCTTAGCAGCCTATCTGCATAGGCTTGCTGATTGACAGCATGGACACTTGCAGCTGTGAAGTAAATGAAGTGATATTGAGACATACCTATCCATAATATAGACTACGATAGCAGTTCTTACATAATTCATTCCATGGCTACCTACTCAGTAGTGGGGCATTTTCCATCCCATGGGCCTCCTGTATCCACTGGTTCAGTCGGTCCTCCTTGCATCTCTTCAGGTCTGAGTAGCGGTGTCTGACCTGCTCACCAGTCCGAGGGATTCCTGTGGCACTGGTGAGATCATGTGCGAGATGGTTCCAGGCTTCCTCTTTGTATTCAGTGTCCTGAAACTGGCCCTGCAGGAGTCTGGCATCATGATTATGGATGAGGAGCCAAACCATCACTTTTGACTCCTCAATGCCCCACCGTTGCACTCGGAAGCGAGAGCCCTCTCCAACACCAGCCATGCTGCCTGCAGATGGGAGCTACAACCTGTTATGGCAAGTATTCCCACCTAAGGAGCTTAAATATGCCTCATTTCCTGCACTTATTTATGATTGACCGGTTTTGAAAATTCTCAGCTAAAAGCACACCTGCTTAGCACTGGGTAAACTTTCATTAATATGTATATGTTTGTTGAAAGTGCATGAATATCAAAAGCTGTCATGGCTTAGTGGTTCAGTACTGTGATTATGGTGCACAGTATCCTGGGTTCGAGGCCTGTCATTGCTTTTTATTTTACTACTGGCTAGACTGGCTAGGGGGTGTGGCTGTGTTTAGCCGACTTTGCTCAACTTTGCCCAACGTTGCTCTACGTTGCTCGACGTTGCCCGACATTGCACTAGTTAGCACAGTGCGCAGCTACACGCAAACATGTTTTGTTTGTGCTAGTTGGCGCGATGCACAGCTCCACGCAAAGCCATTGCGCTAGTTAAAGCAGTGCTAAACTATGAGCATTTATACTTAAGTGTGCTTAATACTGGTAAACTTTGCTTAGCAGTGCTTCACATTGCTTAAGATATGTTACCTATGCATTCATCAGTATGGATAACCAATTCACCTTCTTTTATATATATATATATATATATATATATATATATATATATATATATATATATATCTGTATATAAAATATTGTTCACTACTACATAGGCCATTTCAATGCTTTTTACTAAAATTTTAAAGATAAATGTCAGTAAATATTTTGCTATACCAGTTTCCTACAGAAAATGGAAGGGGGAGTGGTGGGACTTGAACCGGGAATGCCTCCTCTTTGTGCAAAGGCTCTACCACTATGCTATTGCTATTTGGCTTAATTTGCATATAAGTTTCTTTTTATCCTCTTCGATCTCTAAATTGCTAACTGTAGCTAAGCAATGGGCAAACCCGCACAAACACCCGCAAATACGGGCAGCTATATTGGGAATAATAAAAAAAGAGGAAAGTTTTACATTTTAGAATTGTACAGGGATTTAGAATGTGGGTGAGTGTAGTGTTGGGTATATACACATTTGAGCGGACTCGCTCATTTCAGTTGACATTTGCAGATTGAGGGACTTGCAGGGGTATGGATTTTTGGACTGCTTGACAGTCTGACATGCCCTCTGCACTCCTGCATGCTCTGTGTTAGCCTTAGAGTTGAGTCAGCACACCCTCATGAATATGCATGGCGCATTGACATCATCCTCTTAGGCTGCGGTTTCCGTGTAAGATTTATTTAGTCTTACACGGAGGATTAGTGAATCCCGGCCATTGTCTGCATTAATAGCTTATTAACTATCAGACAGCTGATTTAAGTTTCCAGCAATGCAAAAGCAAGTAAAGTACTATTTATTCCTAGCACTGTTTAATTTTTTTACAAACTTACTTATCTCCACACTAAAACTGTTTATAAACATTTTCTAACATTATATCATAATATCATACCAGTTTAAGTTAGTATTCTAGTATTTATTAATAATGTTTATTTCTGCTTTTAACCTAAGAACCATGTAATGTTTTGATGTAGGCTTGTTACAGTGCTGAAAAAATAAGAAATAAAATATCTATAAACAGAATCCAAATGTGGAACTATTTGTATTAGAACAGTTATTGCACAATATATCCCACAGCTGTTATTTTATGTAAGAACCTAATGCCCTTTTCAACAGAATGAAAAAAAAAAGCTGCAACATTTCAAAGCTGTGTGCTTTTATGGCAACTTGAACTTTTGAATTTTTGTACTCTGACATTGTGGCAGAGCTGTCTAGGCAACATGTTATACACATATCTCTGTGTATCTGCGAACTACAGATCCTGTTTCATGTTTACAGTGCAGAAATCAGAAGTCACAATGTGTTATCTATAGCTGGAAAAGGGGCACATATTTCCGTCTGTCTTTTGTCAAATCTCCATTTATGCTTTCCCTGAACTAGTAAGGCATTGTTTAAAGCAATGCTTCAGATAAGCATCCAAACTTCTTGTAGAATTCAATTCATTTTAAAATGCCCAGCATCACTTGTAAACAGCTGGTGCACTGGGTCGCATGTTTCTGGAAAAAGCCACAATGCAAGCCATCATTTTTGGAATCCAATAATACTGATCTTTAGAGAGAAAAATACATTGTACAAATGCACAAATGAAACAAGACGGGCTTTGTAGCTTAAAATAACTTTATAGTGCAACTTCCCAGATCAGTAATTTATGGAAATGAAAACTTTAATTGACTACATCGTCTCTTTCAGTGGGACATCATTGTACCTTGTAGTCCATTGACATCAGCAAGCAGTTCATCAGCATTTCAGCCTTTGGTACCTACAACATCAAAACCAGCACCATTCATATTAGCTCTATATTTTGTGATGCAGTCTGTCACTGAGCCTTTGATGTATTTGTAAAAAGTGGGTTAAACTAGACAACTACCAGTCCATTGTGCACTGAGGTATGTGAAGCTGATTTTCATCTTGTAAAACAAAGGTAGATACAAGATGGATTTCATTTCAGATATAGCTTGAAAAAGTGGTGGTATTTCACTTAGCTCTCAAATACATATACAAAAAGAAGGATGCTGTTTCTTATAGAACAAGCAAGCAGAGTAAAATAAGAGGACTTGTGTTAGAACTGGTCTAAGTTAGTTTAACATGAGTGATGTGAGTACCTATCTGTATGCATATATATAGGCTACTAGCCTAGTAGGACTAACCCAGTAATGGATAATTAAAATTATATATATATATATATATATATATATATATATATATATGGGATCCATCAATCTGTTTGAAGTTTCACTACTTCGAACCCCACCTCACCAAATCCACTTGTTCGAAGTAGTGAAACTTCGAACATTGACTTTGGCAGTCACACTACACTGCGGAATGGGAATATTCCCTTTTCCCTGCAGTAGTGCGATCTCGGAGTTGGTAAATTATGGGGGTGCAGGGGGGCTTGCACCCCCTACAAAAACATGTTTTAGTGTTTTTTTAGAGGGGTAGCCCGGGGAACTAGACTTCAGCGAATGTGCACTTTTGTTTAAGTGGATATTCGCTGAAGTGTAGTGTCTACTGCTCTATTCGAAGAAGTGTATTTTCGATGTAGAGCAGTAGACCCATACATATATATATATATATATATATATATATATATATATATATATATATATATATATATATATAGGTCTACTTCACATGACTGAAAACTCATTTGACAAAATTTCATTTGACCAAGACCAAAATACCTAATTTTCAAAATACTGAAAACTCATTTGTCTGAATCTCATTTCACTGAAAGCTTGCAAAGCTGGATTTCAGAATACTAAATTTTAAACTAAATTGTCAAATACTATGGACTTTTACTTTAGTATTGCCATGACTGTCCACCGCGTATTATTCATTGTGTTGCCCAACATCTATGGCTCTATGTTACAAGCTATCCAATTCTGTAATTTTGTATTCCTGTCAAAACCTAAAGTATTTGTATTATATGCTTAGTAATGGGAGCTTTTCTCCCCGGGCCTCTGCTGAAAAAGGACCTGTGTCCAGTCGGACTTTCTCAGTGAACAAATGTAAAATAAATAAATAAAATAAGTAAACCATAGACATGCACACTTACAACACCAATGACTAACTCTTTCCAAAACTTAGAAGCTACTTACTTACTCTCTTAACAGAAACTGAACAATATAAACTAAACTAGGTGGGGGTATATACAAACTTCAGGATGGCACTACAGTGGGGAAAAGGGCATATACCTTTAACCTGCCTTACAGTACTCTACACACTGCCACTACTGCTGGGAATGCACAAAACATTTGCCAAATTACTTTTGATGCTTCCCATAAAAATATAAATTGAAAATCCCACATTTAGACACACTACAACACTACTTTCTACATGACTATCAATATTCTGACAGTCAGCACTTTAAGTTACAGCAATTCTTTTTATCACAAGCAAGTCACAGGTGAAGAGAAACCCACATCATGTCTATTGCTTAAAGTTCAGTGAAATGAAATTCTGTCAAATGAGTTTTCAGTCATGTAAAGGCTTATAAATGCCCTCGGTCAGATAGCCTAGTACCTACCTATGAACCTATGAACTTATAAAGTATAAAGTACACCCATATATTTAAATGTGTGCATATGTGTGTATATGTGTGTGTGTATATGTGTGTGTGTGTGTGTGTGTGTGTGTGTGTGTGTGTGTGTGTGTGTGTGTGTGTGTGTGTGTATATATATATATATATAGAGAGAGAGAGAGAGAAAGAGAAATTAGATATAGATATAGATATAGATATAAAATATATATATATATATATATATATATATATATATATATCTATATATATATATATTTAGGTTCATATAGGTTCATAGGTAGGTACTAGGCTATTGTCCCTAGGGCCTATATAAGCCTAGCCAAAAAGGTACCCTGGCTTTTGCCACACAAGAAAAAATATTTTCCTGTGCCCCTGTCGAGCAGAGCCACAGAGGTGATCCTGGGGTGAATTTCCTATTTCCCATCCAATCATTAAGATTTTTCTTGAAGAGTGCTAATGAGGAGCTTTGTTTGATATAGATAGGTAGTTTGTTCCAGAGTATGGGAAGTGTCTGGGGCAGGAATTTATTCCTCTAGCATGTTCTGTTTATTGTGGTGACAAGCTTTAGGTCCCTAGAGCATGTTGTTCAGAGGGATTGGGATTTCTTTAAGTGGAGCATGTCCAACAGCTCTGGTTTGACATAGCTTTGTATGTTAGGCAGAGAGCACCACTGAGTAGGCAATATGCAATGGAGTAAAGCTGGAGTTTTTTGAGACGGTCTGCGTAGCATCTGTTTGAGGCCAGTAATCCTTTTTGTGAGGTATTTTTGCAGCCTTTCCAGTTGTTGTAGATGTTTTGTGAGCTACACACCAAAAGGGGCATTGTACTCTATAATGGTTGTAATGAGTGATGAGTAGAGGGGAACAATGACCTCTTTTTTCCTGGATGAGAAACCTTTGTGATGAGGTGTGCCATGTAGAAGGATTTCCTGACTACTGTGGCAATGTGATTATGAAAAGAGAGACTACTGTCCACCTGTGTTCCAAGGTCTCTTATTACACTTTTGGTGTTAATTAGACTACCACCTATGTGATAGCTCATGTGTACAGAGTTTTTACCAAAGGGGATAACAATGCACCTTTTGACATTGAGCTTGAGGCCATGGCTTTAACACCAGGCATCTGTCTCAGTCAGGCCCTTTTGTAGGATGTCCACATCATTAGGAGTTTCAATTATGGCTCCTAGTTTGCAGTCATCTGCGAACATCATTATTCAAACATCTTCTGTGTTAACCTGTACTTCAGAAAAGTAGATGCCAAACATTAGAGGACCCAGGACTGAACACTGTGGTACTCCACTTGTCACTGGTCTGAAGTTCGATTTGGAGTCTGCTACTTTCACAGTGTGGGTTCTGTCAGTGAGCCAGTTGGCAACCCATCTTGTGACATAGGGATTTATACCTAATTTAGTGAGTTTAGCTATAATTCCATAGTGGGGGATGGTGTCAAAAGCCTTGGCGAGATCTAGATAGGCTGAGTGAACCACCTTACCCTTGTTTACGGCGTTGGTGACGGTTTCAAAGAAGTCTATCAGGTTTAGAGGGCATGATCTGCTTTTTACAAACCTGAACTGAGTGGGGTCCAGAATTTGGAGATTACCAATGTCTTTGTTTATAAGTTCCATGATGATACATTCCATGGCCTTGCAGACCAGGCTCATTAGGCTAATGGGGTGGTAGTTCCCGGGGTCCATGGTGGCTCCCCCTTTGTGGAGTGGGATAACCGTTGCTGTGTGTCATTCAGTGGGCACAAAGCCTGAGGTGAGGCTATGATTGAACACAGTGCTTAGGTGGGATGCCAGTTCATTCTGTAGTTCATGTAGAACACAGCCTGAGATGTTGTCAGGTCCCATGGATGCTGTGTTCTTGGCTTTGGAGAGTGTGGTTTTTACCTGTGCAGCCATGATTACAGGCACTTTGCATTCTTCTGATATAGAGACTGGCCCTTTAGGGGGTGAGAGGGGGCAAAGTTAGCACTGAACCTATCTGCCAGTATGTTGGCAATATCAGTTGGTTTTGTATATTTAGCACCATTGTGCTGTAACTCAGAGCAGATCTGAGTGTTGCCACTGAGATTCTTGACATAGTTATAGAATGCTTTGTGGTTTTCTTTAGAATCAGTGGCAATTTTGTTTTCGTAACTAGCTTTGGAGGATTTTATGAGAGATCTCAGCTTCTTACTGAGGCTGACCAGGGAGTTCCACCAATCATAGGATTTTACTCTTTTTTGAAACAGTTTCTTTCTTCTTTTGTAGAGTTGTTTATGGCAGGGGACCACCAGATTGGCTTCCTGTTTTTGGAGGTTAGCATATTGGTTCTGTTAGGGATAGCACAATCCATGCACTCGTGTAAGTGCTTATAAAGTGCATTTGTGTAGGATTCAGCAGTCATACCTGTATTGTCTGTCTGCATGGGTGTTGTGAAGTTTTCCACTTCTGTCTTATGAAGCGTGAAGTTGGCTTTGCAGAAATTTTTTATGGTGGTTTCCCTAATGGGGATGAGGATGGAATGTGGATGTCTACAGTGATTAGCTTGTGGTCAGATCTGACCAGTGAGGAATTGACCTCTGATGTGGAAGACTGGTCACTGATGTTGGTAATGACCAGGTCTAGGATATTGCTGCCCCAGGTGGGGGTGTGGATAAGTTGATCCAAGGCACTGGAATTTTTGAATTCCAGAAAACGTTGAGCAAAAGAGTTGGTACGTGAGTAGTTTTCCCAGTTAAGGGTGGGGTAGTTGAAATTGCCCTTTATTAGGGTATTGGGTTGTACCCTAATATTTTCCAGTGTGTCAAGAAATGAGGAGTGGGAATCCTCAGGCATGGTGGGGAATCTGTAGCAAGTTACTATTTGGATTGCGGTCTTGCCCAGAGCTAGTTGCACTTGGATAATCTCTGATGCATTATGCTGAGCAACTAGCCTGGAGGTGTGGATATCCTTAATGAATATGGACACGTCTGCCTTTAGTGTTTTGGTCCAAATTAGGTGGACGAAAGGTGTGGTATGAATTATAGCCCGGTAATGCAGGGGTGCTCTCTGGAGCCATAACCAGGTCTCTGTCACTGCACAGATGTCAATGTTCTCCATTTTAAGGAGTGCCTCGAGTGAATGCATTTTGAGGTGATTCCATTAATTTGGTCAATGATTGCTTTGGTCAACAGGTGGAAGTTCAGTGTTTTTTTTTCTTTTGTCAAATATCGTTGATAAGACTGATGTTTTATCAAATCTGTTTCATTAAAACAAGTAAGTGGGATGTGCAGTAGGTCTGTGTGTCTTTGCAAATCTGTGTGGTTTATGGTTAAAGTAAGTGTTAAGTAAGGGAATGGATTATATGTGTGTGTATGAACAGGGATAGGGTTAAGTTAGATGTTAGACTCAATGAATGTATGTGTGTGTGTGTGTGTGTGTGTGTGTGTGTGTGTGTGTGTGTGTGTGTGTGTGTGTGTGTGTGTGTGTGTGTGTGTGGGTGTGTGTGTGTGTATGTGTGCGTGTGTGTGAATCCATGGTGTGTGTCCAAGCTGTCTTGTTTAGAGGTAATGTTATGAGAAGGGCTGAGTATGTGTGTACGTAGGTGTGCTTCCTTGCATGTGTGCTTAAAATAGTAATTAAAACAGCTGAAATAATGCATATTATTCTTATAGTGCGTGCAAACAAAGAAAATTATAAAGTAGGGAAAGTCACTATAAGGAATGAACCATTGAAACCAGCTCAAGATAAATCATATTAAGGATTTCAGGTTATCAGCAAAAAAAATCAGAAAATCATATGATAAATTAATTGATAGGTATAATCCTTTCAAACAATGATCCCAAAGAGGTCCTGTTTCTCACAATGATTATGTGCATTAATCATATTTGGACTTTTCCAAATGATGTATGCAGTTTCAATGTTTTATTTTCTAAATGTTGAATTGCAAGTGCTGATTCTTAGCCAAAGTTCTCATTTTAATAGTAACCTGCCACAACTTTTTGCCTAGCTTAAATTCAGGTTGTAGAGGGTTCCATCAGTATCAAGCCTTAAGAGTGAAAACTGTACATCATGTACTCAGAAATATTATGTATCCAATTTAACTGGTACTTTAATAGCTATTCACTGATAAATAATGGTAATAACTGGCGTTAGAATGGTGATTTATAATCACACAAAGACATTTATGATTTGTAACTATTGGTATAGAGGAGTGACCTGTGTTAGTCACTGCTGTTTTGCACAAGAAAATGAGATAACAAAATGTTCAGTAACTGCTGGGAAACAAGTGCAATCCTTCAGTCACAAAAGCAAGCAGATTGTAAGTGAGAAAGTATGGTCCTTGATAATGTTGTGTGATAATGCTGGTTGTATAATACAAGAGGATAAGGAATAAATGTAAATAAAAGTGATTCCAAATAGTTGTACCAAAGGGATTACAGACAGGATCCCTTGCATCGCTAATATTTATAATAATAACAAGGATCAGCCATTTGAAGGGAACAGCTGAACTGGATACAGGCAAACTGAAAAGGAGGCATACGAGAGGAAGGTTAAAGTTTTACATACAACTAATAAAAAATTATGTAGCTTTCAAATCAACTTAAGTATATAATTTGCTATTTGTAAGTCTTGAGTTGATTTTCACAATTTGCAATATGTCAAAGTGAGACAATCTATTGAAATGGCTTGACACAATAATCATAAAAAACTGGCTTGAATTTTATATATAGTAGAAACAAAAAGGCCACAGATTTACTGGTTGTTCTCCTACCATGCTTGATGGATGGCATCCACTGAAGCAGCCATTACTAATATTGGACCCTATACACTGAAGACTGTATTTATGGTAAATATGCCCTCATTTTTGCAGGTGCATTCCTTAATAGGCAGCAAGTTCCACCATTAATAACAAACCAAAGTATGAAATGTATCACAAATCAACAGACATTCTGCTCATATAAAGACAGTCCTTTATTTTCAGTAAAATCAGGCAATCTTCCTTTATTGTCCATATAAAATGTCATCTAGAATCACTTTCTTTTTGCTCTCAAATTTCTGAAGTAAATATGATTTAGAATATAAAACTGAACCATGGCCATATGCTGGACACTCTAATAAATAATATTAAATTGAATATGATCAAAAATTTCCAAATCTATCTAGAAACTCAACCCATGATTTTTAAAATAAAATGAAGGTTAATTGGTATGTAAGGTTATTGAGTCCCTATTTACAGAATACTATGACCAATAATATAACTTTTGATATTAGATGGATTACATTTAAAATTACATTAAGGAGTTCTTATTAGTAACATGTCTATATGTGTATTTGCTCTAGATGCTAATAAGGATTTGAGAATATTCATGTTCCCTTTCTCTATGAAGGGGTTACAGTTCAACTCTCCAGGTAAAAATATTAATTCCATTAGAGCCCCATATGAACCATCTCTATTTATTTAACATTTTGTGGCAATATTTCTCATCCAGTCAAGCTCTTTACTGGAACTAAACAGATATCCTTTATCAGCCTAGCTCATTATAATTTCTCTTGAACCTCTCTTTCACCATATTATTTTGGGCCTAAGCTAATGAAGTTTTAGGTTAGCCAACATTAGCACTATGTCTTTCGCAGATAACATTTTTATACTTAAATTACTACAAACAAGCTATCCTTAAAATTTGAAAAATTGTGGAGGAGTTTAGTACAGCTTTTAACTATAAATATTGGAAAACTAATACTATTCCCATTTAAATAATCAGATATTTCAGATTATAAGGATTTAGTTCCTGAAATATACACATTACTTGACTAACTCAAATTCTAGGGATTAAATACAAAGCAAATTAAAGCTATCCTTAAAATTTGAAAAAATTGTGGAGGAGTTTAGTACAGCTTTTAACTATAAATATTGGAAAACTAATACTATTCCCATTTAAATAATCAGATATTTCAGATTATAAGGATTTAGTTCCTGAAATATACACATTACTTGACTAACTCAAATTCTAGGGATTAAATGCAAAGCAAATTCAATATCAGCCTCTCATGTGAAGTTAAGGTAGGACCCTCCCCAAAAACGACAATCTGAAATGATGGTCTAAAATCAAATTTAACTTTTTGTTTAAATCTTCTATATTTAGAATGAATGTTTTCTCTTGTCCTTTTTACTTTTATAACAACACACAGCCTCATATATATCATTATATATCACTATGGTGTTTTAAGATAGCTGCCGAATGTCTAACAAATTTTCCTTGGAATAATAATATGCCAAAAAGCATTCTGGTAAAAACTGAAGTCAGTCTTATGTTTCAAAATTTCCAGATATTTTACCATTCCTCTAAGATTAATAAACTTTTGTCTATGTCAAGTTAGTATGAACTTTATTTACTATTATTTATTGATGTGGCAAGTTCTCAAATTGAAGTTTTAGGCTGATTATCTAAATCTGTTCTTTTTTTTTCAAAATGTCAAACTATTATACCAAAAGAGAATCTTATTTAAAATTAGTTATTCAGGACATTAATTATTTGTTAAAGAAAATATGTCACTAGGTACCACTAGGGTGTTTTAAGATAACCATCAAACGTCTAACAAATTTTCCTTGTAATAATAATATGCAACCACTTTTGAAACTCAAACATTGCAATAAACAAGGCACAACTTCATGTTGAACAATTTCTTATGCTATTTTACATGTACTTCTCATATTTACTAGAAAATATATATGTATATATTTATTTACATTTGTTAACCGGGTAGTGTCTGGCTTGGCAAGTAGCCCGTTTTCAGTGGAGACCCAGGGAGAAAAGCTCCATAATAATAGTACAAAAAAGATTACAAAATTTTACAAAGGTTTACAAAGAATATACAAAAAAGTTTAACAGTTACCTATAATCACAATTTACAAAAGGAGAATGTTATACAGAAAACATTATATTTCTTAAGCCTTACTATAGAGAGTAATATGAACTCATTAGATATGTAACATAATTGAAATAAACTGTTATGGTATTTTCATTCATTTCTCACAGTATTATGCTCTTGAAATCAAATTTAAGACTTTGGCTCACTACTTCCAGAACTGACATGATTATCACATTAAAATTCATGACACTTTTCAAATATGATAAACATAAACTTGAACTTATCTCATATTTGGTGAATTATAAAGTCTATTAATTTATTTATATTTATTTATTTATTTATTTATTTATTTTACATTTGTTGACCGGGCTAGTCTAGCTGGATACATTTCCATTTTCAGTAGAGGCCCGGGGAGAAAATCATTTATATATTCTATGTATTACCTGATAGTCCATTGACCATACTATTCTGGTGCTGTTCAAAAAGAAATTTATATTTTTCCAATTGGCAACTAATTTGACAGAATATCTATAAATGATTCCCTTACCCAAAATGTATTCATTAATGTTTTATGTTACTGCATACTGCTAACTTGTCTACTCATGAGTTATCAAGTTATCACCAGTGGGTAAATTGTCTACTTTGTATCATTTACTATGTAATGATAACTCAGTTGCTAATTGATTACATATATTCTGGTCCTATAAATAAATCAAAGATGTTTGGAATCATGTTTTAAAGAACCTTTATGGATGTTGTATTATTTTGACTATACAAGATTGTAAACTGTATCGATGTGTTCTATGTATATACTTAAGAATAATATTTCACGGATGAGTTTTTGTGAATAAGAAATGGATGAAAAATATCTTAAGTAGTTAGTGGGAATCTTATATTAAGTCCTGCCTTGATTCACAGAAATCTTCCAATAAATTGCTGTCATATAAAACTTTACTTATTAGACCACATAAGAAAAATTTGTAATAGATATAAATCGATTGTATAATGAATATATTGTAATTTATTTATAATTTTACTGGGGTAGAAAACTGTCTAGGCATTTTTTCACTCCAATCTGGGAGTAGTTTCTAGCTAAGCGAGTTGCTCATTGTCATACAGTAATTAAATGAGATCAAACCCTGGACCGCAGGAGGAGGTCATTAAGAGTACTAAGCCTTTATCATCTGCACTAATTAACAAATAGGCTTAAATGAAAAGCATTGTCTAGGAATTCTCAATGAGCATTACATATTCCCTGCCTATTGATAGCAGTAGAAATGCTTAGCCACTCTAAAACACATACTTTTTCATTTCAAAATGTATTTTCTCTCACTCTGAAATAACCACTGGTGTTGTATGAGGACAAGTAAACACAAGCAAGGGTCACAGTCACCAAGAAAAAACAGGCATGGAGGCAGTGTAGCTAGAAAATTAATTCAGTTTCTTCCCTCACCTATAATTATGCTGCTTTGAGGATTGCTTGTGGTCCAAGAGCCATGAGGTTGAGATCCCTACAAGAAGTAAATATATATAACTTAGACATTGTAGAGCTGTTGTTTCAGTTTCAAAGTCTTTCAGTGTGTTCCTTCATGGTAAACTTTAGTTTAAAAGTTACAAGTCATGTGCACTAACAGTCTCTTTGAAGAATTCTTTCAGTTTCTCATACCTATAGTATTTTATACAAGCTATGATATATGATAACTATATTATATAGATGATTCTTTAGGTTTTATATTACAATATTAATGTGATCCTTGGTGGCACAAAGCTTTAATTTCAGTTTTAAAATGAGTAGGCCCTGCTGAAGATATTCTCCTAGTTATCATATTTGCAACACATTGTTTATATTTTGACATTTTATTATGATAAATGTTCTACTGTTTTGTGCATTATCAAATTTGGAGTTATGTGCAAAACTCACTGTTATTCTAAATTGCTTAATTACCATAATGAAAAGTTGTGTTTATTTTTATGTGTACATCTTTGTAGAAATGAATTATAAAAACAAAGTGAGTGTTATGTACAGTAGCATTTGCTTTTATTGTTTTTTCTTTTATTAACAAATGTCAATCTCTTCATACTGTAGCTATTATCTATGTCTGTAGTTGTTATATATAACATGAGTTAAGACACATATGCGTATGTTATTTAACTAACCAGCAAATACATTCTAGGTTGGCAAAAACTGCATGCTTACTTTGTTTATAACAAAACAGTGAGGTTTTTTCATGGTGGCACAGTTGGTAAGTTCTGGAAATCCTATTTAGTAATCACAATTCAGCTATCTGCCTGTAGGAGATTATTGGGTCAATCGTAAGTAAAAGTCACCCTTAGGGAACATGTAAGCCATGTTTTCCCTATAGAAGCTGCTCATGTCACTATTTCTTTGTTTTTTTCTGGTATTGCTTACTTCTTCAAATTCCTGTATCTTACTCAGCTGTGTAGACATTTTGAAAATGCATTTCATACTGCATTGTATGTTTCTTTCCTGGTGAGTACACACATGCATCCATGTCCAGTATCAGAATATGCTTGTTAATGAAATATAAATTTGACAAGGTAATAAGCTATATCATAAAAGTTATACAGTGAATCTGGTAACACTAAGAAACATGCAGTCGAAAAATAATAGAACTGACATAGCAATTACTGTAATGACAACATTAGGTAATTACTTTTGGACTTGCTTCATAAGTCTGACAAGTAGATACTTTCATGGATACTGAAACTTACAGAGCTAAAAAACAGTCTATTGACTGTGTCGCCAATAACCACCAAACCATTCTGCTGTTATTTTTTAATAAAGGGTATAAGTGTATTTTAACATCCCTTCTATTTTTTTTGTCTTTTTTATTGTAAATGCACATCTTTTTATCACATCTAGCACTTTTATTGTACTCCTTTTGTGCCATAAATTGTATACAAATGAAAACTATTGTGTAGCTTGTAAGGAGGGTTGAGTCACAGGATTAAAGTTGGATGATTAACAACCCTTTCATTAGTGACAAGTGATCAAAAATGGTAGATCCAACTTTTAATGAACCTCTAATATTGGGTGTTTGCAGGAAAGCAAGCAAAACCTGCACCCCCACCCAATTAGTGGGAATACCCCAACTCCTCAGACTTATATATAGCTACTCAGAGGTTACATAACAGTGGAGAAAAGAAAATTCCACCATGCCCATTAATGAAAGCTGATTCACCCAATTTATAGTGATCAATTGGCACATTGAAAAGTGTTGTGAATTGATTGACATATTCCCATCCCACTTTACCATACTAGCATTCAAATTTCACATATTGCTTTAAAAAATAAAGTATCTGTAATATATGTATATGTATATGTCTGATATTACATTTTGTAACAGGTTGCTTCAGAGCATAACATATTTTTTCTTTATTGTGATGTACACTATTCATTCCTTTTTTTACAATATCTTGGTGGATAATAGGGACACTGCCCCTTAAAAAAATCATATCATATACTTGAGTGCAGGAGAATGTTTCCCAGCTAATAAAGTGCCGTCATGTACAGAACTTTTAAGGTTACACCATGGGGGTGGGTGCAGAGGAACCAAGTGTTACTTTGTCTTATTAAAGTATAGCTCAGTAGGATAAAAGCTAGGAGCTGTAATTGAGTTTCACCCAGCAGTCTGGGGTTTGAGTCCAGCTTCATACTGTTCGATTCTGAGGAAAACACTTAACCTGTTTGTTTGATTGTTTTCTTTTCTATACTTCCATTTAGCTAGCTAGTTAGCTATATTTATTTTTTACTGTATATAAGTTTTAATTTCCTAAGCCTATTGTATACAAAAGTGGTCAAAGTAAAAATCAATATCAACAAAAAAGTAAATAAAACTAAGATAAAACATACATAAAACTGCAAAGACCAGGCATGGAAATATCATAAATGTTGCAAAATTTTATGAGAGCACATTTACCATGGATTAAGTACATGTGTCTGATATAATGTCATCTTAGTGATTTTCTAAAACAGGTTCCCAAGTCTGTATCCCTTTTAGTTTATTTCAAGGGATTAGTAGTAAACTTGGAAAGGACAGATTTCCAGAACATTCGAGCTAAACCCTTGGAACAACTATTATCCCTCCCTTGATAAAATCAAGACCATTCCAGAACATAGGGTACCAACAGCTATTTCAAGTAAGCAAGCCCAAAATCATGTAGAGCTTTATAAATCATTAATAAATAAATACTGATCTCACAGTAACTGGAAACAACAAAAAATCCTACAGTTAAGGACTAATACAGCAGCCATGAGAGTGGCCCTTTGACAACTTCACTGCTGAATTCTAACCTTTCATTCCTTGTCAGTATACCAAATCACCAATTTAGAGCCTTACGATTACACCATTACAGTAATGCAAGTGTATGTATTACTTCAACAAGGTCTACATATGGAATAAAGTTCTGGCTCCATGATACATGTGTTAAATATAAATAGGATGTCTTCATTACATCAGGCAAATGGCCCTTCAATAACAGTGTGTCATTGGGAGCAATGTGAAGATCAAGGACTTGCGACACTGATTCCAATTGATTCTCTTTTCCCATATATAGTGATATGAGGAAAGAAGGGGACAGTTGTATAGGCACACAGTAGCATGGACACTTATTGCTAGGTTGAGTTTTACATGATTCTCATTTAATCAAGAAAGAAATGATTGCAGTTGCTGTAAAATATGGCACTGTGCCCTAACTGAAGGAGAAATGTTGCTGAATGTCATGTATACTAAGACTGTGATATGTCAACCATTTTCGGCCTATCCAGCAGTTCCATAAAAGAAGGACCCTTTAAGTTGAGTTAATAGTTCAGAAGACAATGGCAGGTAGTGTAATTAGTTTGGAAAATTTAGAAAGAATGGCCATGGTGGTGCAGTAGTTAGCATTGCCACCTCACAGCAAGAGTTTCTCCGGTTCAATCCTCAGCTGGGG
>NC_056731.1:1762158982-1762161482 GCF_019279795.1 Protopterus annectens
TTTACAATTATTCATTACTTATTTATTTATAATTCTTACATACATATTATACATATATCTATTTATATATTACATCATTTTTCAACTTTAATATGTATAAACTAAACACATTCATGGTCATATATACAAGCTTTACCATGTATCATATGCATATTTAAACCAGCATTCCTAATTGTCTATTTAGCTGTTTGTTTATTTATTTATTTATTATACATATTATCATTTCTTATATAGATATATGTTTACATGATGACCTTATATATATATATATATATGTATTTATTTATGCATAGATTTTATTAGTACCATTAATTATACAAGAAGATGATTTGATATACATATGTCTCATGTTTTTAAATGTATAAATATTCTGTTTACATTTATGACATTCAAAAATTTTCTATCTTTGTAATGTACACAAACACTCTTTTAAAATGTACACATAATTTAGCTATATTGTTGTTTCCTTTATTTATGTAATTGTATCCAAGCTGTTTTTAATTAATCTATTTAATTGCTTCAATTACTCTATTATGTTCACTATAAAATATGCTGCATTTATTCACTGTCTGCAGGATCTGAAGAAGCTAACCTTAGTGAAAGCGCTTATCCGTGTTCTATTTGTTTTCGTTTGTATATGTCAATAAACGTATTTATATTAACAGACTTGGAACTGAATGTCTGAGAGAATATCAAGTGTGAAACGTTTATTTTAAACTCGTTCCTTTGCACTACTACCTGTTTTTCGAATTTATTATTTTTTACTTGGTACAAGTGCATTTATCGTTTGGGCTGACTTTATTATCTACATACATATGTTTATTTATATCAGAAAGGTTATATCCTCTTTCCAACAGCCTATTTTTTAAGACTAACATCTCGGACATATAACCCTGTGTACATGGGTTCAGTCTAGATGCTCTAAACGACTGTCCTTTCATGATGTTATTAAACACGTATCGTGGGTGCATAGACCGTCTATGTAGGAGATTATTCCTAAAACAAGGCTTCCTATATACTGAAGTGTTCAATAGTCCATTAGTCATCCTAGTAACTTTTACATCTAGGAACGGAAGCTCTATTCGGGAGTAATTCAAAGTAAATTTCAGATAGCTCGTGATGTTATTAACTTTTTCCTCAAACAATAATAGGGAAGATTCATCTCCCTTCCAAATAAGGAAGAGATCATCCACGAAACGCCTATAGTACCCAACATTATTTTTGAATATGTCCATTTGGAACAAAAGTTCCTGTTCCCAGTCAGCCATCACTATATTGGCGTAGCTATTGGCACACGAGGTGCCCATAGCTACGCCATCTTTCTGTATATATAAGTCTTCTTCAAAAAGAAAGACATTGTTTTCAAGCACAATTTCCATAAAGAGTGACAGCAAGTCTATAAAATTCTCTTCAAAATCACTGTTCTTCTTTAGGTAATTTTGACACCTAATTATCCCTTCAACATTCGGGATGATAGTAAAAAGGCTGACCACATCTAATGTTACTAGAATATATTCATCAAAATCATCCAGGTGTCTTGTATACTCATACAATTCAATCAAAAATTGTTTGCTATCTCTTAACAGATATTCATTCTTATCTACTAATGGTCTAAGAAAGTACTCCACTATTATAGAGAATGGTTCTGTAAACCAACCTTGCCCTGCTACAATAGGGCGCATAGGTGGGTCAACTAATGATTAATGCACCTTAGGAAGACCCTTAATTTCTGGTATGCTAGGGTTGCATACCTTCAAGTACTTATATAAAGTTTCCGGAATCACCTTACTCTGATACAAATCATCTAAAACTTCATATACTTGAAATATCTTAGCTCCAACTTCATTTAAGCTTATCACTTCATAAAACACTTCATTACTTAGCATATTCTTCATACTAGTAACATATTTACCTCTATCTAAAATCACTACAGGTCCTCCCTTATCTGAGGGTCTAATGACTATGGTATCGTCTTCCATTAGTTTATTCAAAGCTTTTCTCTGTAGATAAGTGAGATTATATTTATTTTTCCTACAACCCTGTTTCTTCCCATTATAATACACATACAAGTCATTCTCGACTAACTTATAAAAAGTTTCTAACAAGGGATGTAAAGGTGGTGTATATAAACTGTTTGGGCGAAACCTTTCCATTCCTTTCATTTCCACTTTATTCCCCCCATATTCTATTCTTAACTGTAATTTACGTAAAAACATCTTTAAATCAACTATTGAGTCAGTAATGTCACTATCGCACGTAGGAATAAAACTTAGTCCTCTATTTAAGACTTCCTCTTCATAAACTGTCAATATACGATCTGATAAATTAATTACTAAGGACCTCCCACCCTCTCCCACATTTTCTTTAGGGTAGGTCCCGTATGCTCCCCTGACCCTTTCCGCTTGTTCCTGCCTCTGCTCTGCGACCTCTGTCTCCCTAAGTATACATTGCTGGCTATAGGGAAAGGAGCAGGTATGGTGGAACTGCTTCCCGTGACAGG
>NC_056731.1:1762163982-1762186482 GCF_019279795.1 Protopterus annectens
GTATTAGGACCGCCTCGTGGATGTAAGTAATATTCTGATGTGGGTATAACAGACATCCATACCTCCCAAACCTTAAGAGCACATCTACTGGATAGACCGTAAACCACTGGGGGACACATAGGGACCATGTCATTGAACTGTCCCCGATTACCAGGGACGTCCATGATTACAAATCAGAATCTAACACAGTCCCAACTAAACCCTCCTAGAACTAGTGAGATTAGGAGGAAAGGTGGCGGAATACACATAATGAATAATGACAACATGCAGTGTCTCTGATTCAGTGTTCATTCTTCCCCATTCGTATGAGTGGTCTGCTAGTGAGAGAAAGTGCACGTTCCGCCGACTACCTTAGAAAGATGATAGAATAATAGGGTTGGGGTTAGCACCTGTCCACCTTTGTGAGGGTCACTCCCCTTTGGGCAGTTGTGTCCTGCAAAATACATGTAATTATGGCAAATGTCCTGTGATTTAGTGCCAAGATTTCCTATATTCTCTGTAGTAGTTGCATAAAACAATTATTTTGTTCCTGAAACACCTAAATGTTATAAGAAACAGTATAAGCAGCTATAATGCTACAAGAATAACCTTTTATTTAGGCAAAACAGTGAAATATTCTCCTTTCTACTGGCTGTGGGTATGTGTTGCCCTGCAAAGTCTGACATCTCTACATACAGGTCCTATAGGGCTGCCACCTTTCCAAATGGCCAAAGTGGGACATGTTCTGTAGAAATGTCAGACTTTTCAGGACAAAACATACCTACAGCCATGCATAGTACAGAATTATCCTTATTTGCACAAATAAAAGCTTAATCTAGTAACATTTGAATTGTTTATGCTACTTCACATAACATATAGAAGTTTCATATTTAAAATAACGGTTTTATGCAACTATTAAAGAAACGTAGAATATAATATTGTCCTGTAATCAGGACATTTGCTATGTCTTGATTATTTACACAGGACACAACTGCCTAAAGAGGGACTGTCCCTCGCAAAGTGGGACAGGTGGTAACCCTAAATTCCCACCTTGGCCAGTTGAAAAGGTGGCAAACCTATAATAGGTATGCGGTAGCATGACTCGGCTGATGGATGTGGCTCCCACAACCCAACTACTTGTCTGTATCGAAGCCAGACGGGAGCAGATTGTATGAGGAGCACACAAATAATATGATTAATTCACTGTACAGGCCACTGATTCTGTACAGTCGAATGCCATGCCTTCGCCTAATGGGCAGCCATTCCCAATACTGTAGTCATGTAGTCTGATGTGATAGGCATCACAAGGTGGGAGCTGATTGTATGAGGAACACACAAATAATATGATTGATTCACCGGACAGGCCACTGATTCCGTACAGTTGAATGCCATGCCGTCGCCTAATGGGCAGCCATTCCCAATACTGTAGTCATGTAGTCCGATGTAATAGGCGTCGCAAGGTGGGAGTGGATTGTATGATGAACACACAAATATGATTGATCCACTGGAAAGGCCGCTGATTCCGTACAGTCGAATGCAATGCCGTCGGCTAATAGGCAGCCATTCCCGATACTGTAGTCATGTAGTCCGATGTAATAGGCATCACAAGGTAATAATCTGGTCCTCGCTCCCACCCAGGGATGTGAGTGACAGAAGCAAGCACCAATGTCAGTGGGTTTGCAAGTGTGGGAGCAAGCGGGTGTAAGCGTGTTTGGCAACCAGTATGTGAGTATTGCACTGGTAAAGCAATGTAGAGGCTAACTGAGTGTAAGAGGCTGTAACCAGACTTCAGCAGTGCTTAACACCATGCAAACCCACGCACACCCACTCCCAACTGCTTTAATGTGCCTTAATCCCTCTGTATCCAATGGGCTTGTTCTGCGCTGAAACCAAATAAACTTCCTTTGCAAGGGTCGGAACTAGGACCCTGCACACACAGCTAATGTGTATTACCAATGCGCCATGGCAGATATACAAACAATGGACAGTACCACAAACATATCATACAGCGCAATCATTCAACAGTATAGGAATGTATCCCATCATGTAGATGCATATGTGAGTGTTTATGTCCAGCATATAGGTACATACATATATAGAGATATATCAGGAACATACCATGTGGCAACAAAGCATTACAAACGAATGAAACTGGAAACACCAGCAATGCCTGTAGTATGTAGTGGTGTTGCTCTATGTGATCTCAAGACTCCCTCAGACAGACATGTGTCAGTCATACATGGAAATAGTTGTACATTGGCCGTATACATCACTCTGTTCATGTAATGTACATTAACACAACAGTACTTGTCCAATGATTATATGTGAACAGTACGCTTGCAAGGTGCTGTGTGCAACATCATCATCATGATAAAGGTAAATGGGGTAACCATAGAGGGACTGGTAGTGTTGTGTGTACAATGGGGTCATCCTCATCATGTGTACATGGACCATGTAGTAGTGATGTGCATACCAGGATCGTGCACCTGAGGGATGTGGGTGAGAATAACAGGAGTATGTTGTGATGCATATTACAAGGGTTTCATGTGTCCAGTGGGCATGTGTGTGTGTAATGGACAGCTATGTATAGGGCAGATGTTGTCCTAGGAGCTGATTGGCCTTATGGTTCCATAGGTGAGGGTCAGATGTTGGGGAATGAGTGTAGGTATGGCTGTGGAGGATAGGTAGGATCAGAGAAAAGACAGCATACAGGGTTGGTATATAACACATGTGGGGGGATACACCCTGAATGATGATGGGTGTTTGGCATTCACAAGCCCATGGGAACAGTGGGACAGAGGTCCCCAGCCATGGGCAACTGCCACTGCACCTACATAGCTGCAAAGGAGGCAGTGCTAGGGGCTGTCCAGGAGGGGTAGCATCACCCTGTAAATGTGACACTCAGCCCTTGAGCTGGCATATCTGGCTTTGAAACCCCTTAGTGAGCCACCAACGCAACACGTCTGGGACCGCATGACAGCAGACATGTACCTGTCTGGTCCGGCTCATAGGGGGGCATGCTCCATCCTCAGTGGTGGTACCAGAAGAAGGTGGTACAGAGCCAACAGAGGTTGATGTCTATGGCTGGGCCCCAGATGTGCTAGTGCTCAGTGCCATGGTCAGCTGAAGTGGGACAGGAGGTTCTACCAGGACCTTCCAACCCATTCAGCCTATAGTGTTGTGTTTTGAACCCAGATATGGCTTAGTGATACACAACAGCATACAGGATTACCTACAACAGTATGCATAGATATCACCAGCAACCCAACTCAGCAGATGGTATGCATTTGTAGAGGGAGCACAACACATGCATATATACAGCATGCCATCTGTACAAGGTGTAGTAGACGTGTGACCGCAGCTATGAACAGTTGCCCATTATTGGCTTGTCACTGGGAACCCCAGACAGTGTCTGTCATACCACTGTCTCATGTGACACATATCCATTCAGGGATGCGATGGCAGTAACACATCCCTATCATCATGTACTGTCTGCAATCCACACACCATGCTTCTGCTGTGCACAGATGTGTGTTCAGTGTGTAACACAGGAAACAAATGGTTGCACACACTGACCAGTTCACAGATGGCCCTACAGATGGGGGTCCCTCATGAGCAGAGTACTGTCATGTCTGTATTATAACGTGCAGAATAGCCATTACCACACCCATGTTAAACAGGTAGTAGTCTCAATGCAGCATAGCTACACTTACATGCTGTAGTCATGTGTGGCACATCACCCTCCTGTCTTTAGGCTATTTCCCACTGTGGAAAATGATTGAGGTGCATCCAGATATCATCTGTGATGCTGTGTCAGAACAACACATCCAGGTACCACTCACAGCAACTGTCATGGCCAAATAACAACATGTTTTCCCTAAATAGTGTACTGTGTTTCTAATGCGGATGGTTATGGGAATACCATCACAGCTGTACCACATGCAATCAGCTAGAGGAGGACTGCAATAGGTGCAGAGGCCATCAGCTGACCTTGTCCATCACTTACAATACACATGCTGCTGCTGTGAAGGTGTAGTTCTTCACATCCACCAGAGAGTGTGCGGTGGGACAGGCAAAGTACACCAGGGAAGGGCTTGGAGACTTAACCATAAACATCATCTGCCACACACCGAACAGTACATGGGTCAAACCCCTGTCTGTCTACTCATTACTATTACATGTGTATGATGCTACTACATGTGCCACAAAGGTGACATGTTGCTGTGCTGTAAGAACATATATGTGTGTAGGTGAGTGACATCTGCAACAGAGATATAGTAGACATACATTAGGTGTGGTACACATGGCTGTCCATGTGAACGGATGCCATTGTCACCACAACGGATACCATTGTCACCACAACCACACTCTCTAATGGACACGCATTGACACCTTTGCCAGGGCCACAAATACACAACATAACTACTTAGTTTGCTGTACTGCAGTAATGCACAGGACCATATGCACCACAGGGGATATCTGGAGGTTCTATGGGCTAGGGCATGTGAAAGTGTTTGACATCTGTTGGTATGCCAATGAGGGTTATACTGGGAGTGACTGTGGTTGGGAGCATCACAACCCACAAGCAGACACAGGGTGTCAGTACTGGCATGCAGGTATGCATTGCTTCATGGGTGTGTAGTGGTTGGCTGTGCAAGATAGCTGTGCAAGGCTGGGTGAGAGGTAATCCTTGGCATTGCGTCACCCAACAATGGTGTGCTGTGCAGGGGGTGTAGTGTCTGCAACATCCCACACAGATGGGTACTGCATTGTCTGGCCTGACATCCTGGTTACCAATGTGTATGGACATAGCTTTGCAATGCATGCCATGTCTGTGTTTGATAGTCTTTCACATGGACATTGCCTGGGATGTGCATGTCCCACAATATTGTACAGTGACATGTACAGGTATACCTGGTTTGGCAGACACATGTTGTGTACACAGTCTGTTATCCCCCGATATGCAAATACTGGCCTGGTGTGGTGAAACCTGCTTATAGTGAGCAGGGCGACCCTGCACCTGCATGGATAGTATGATACAGGTATTCCGTGATGTCAGTGGCATGGGTCCATACAGGGCACATATGTACAGCATTGTCTGGCCTCTGTGAATCACATTTGATGGCACCACATATGTTGCAGGCATTCAGTGTGGAACATAGTGAAGGCACAATGCCTGCATATATGTGCCTATTGTTCCGCTGTTCAGGGTGCCATGTCCTCTGCAGGCCACTGCATTCACACCATGCCTACTGTCTGTCATCATTGTGCATGGTACTAGCAACATAGCAGGATATCCTAGGCAAGTTTGTTTGTGCATGGCACATGGGTGCGGGACATATACCGGGTACTAGTAGGGCTGCATACTTTGTTCACCAGGCCTTTTGCCAGATGTATGGGTATGGCTTGCCAACACAGTCCTGTGGCTGACTGACAGCTGTACTCCTCGTGAGGTAGCCAATGTGTCATAAGATGGATACCATATAGGAAAACTACAAAATCCACTCCCAAACATGTCCAATGGTAAGACAATCACAGGCACCTCTACACAGGCTCTGACAGACAAACACACACTTGCCATGTCCTGTATACAAACCCCTACCATATCACACTGCAGCAATATGCATTTAGCGCACACGCTACATTGAATACTGGGTTGCAGAATGCCTACAGGTGTATACCTAGGTGGGTGACAACAGCAGGAATGACAAAGGTGGTCATGCGATTTGTACAGAGAGTGCATATTCTACAAAGCATTGTACTTGTTTCACACAGGAAGACACACACACACACACACACACACACACACACACACACACACACACACACTTGGCATGTCTGGGATTAGAACACCAGCCTAACTACTTTATTGCACAATAGCATTACACAATTACAGAGATGACTGGGACACAGCATTCCCAGAGGTGTATTTGTAGATGGGTGACATCATCATCCTTGTAAAAGGTGGGTATAAGAATTGTATGGAGTGTGAGCAGTCTAAAAGCATTACTCAGTCCTCAGGCAGACAGTGACAAACACACACACATGGCAAGTCTGGGATTAGAACACCGACATAACAACTTTATTACACTACAGCATTACGCAGTTACAGAATGCACTACCGAGATTACTGGAACACAGCACTCCCAGAGGTGTATTTGTAGATGGGTGACATCATCAACCTTGCCAAAGGTGGGTATAAGAAATGTAACGAGTGTGAGTAGTCTAAAAGCATTACTCAGTCCTCAGGCAGACGGACACACACACACACACACACACACACACACACACACACACAAAGTCTAGGATTAGAACACTGACCTAACTACTTTATTACACTACAGAATTACGCAGTTACAGAATGCTCTACCGAGATTACTGGGGCACAGCACTCCCAGAAGTGTATTTGTAGATGGGTGACATCATCAGCCTTGGCAAAGGTGGGTATAAGAAATACATGGAGTGTGAGCAGTCTAAAAGCATTACTCAGTCCTCAGGCAGATGGGGACACACACATGGCAAGTCTGGGATTAGAACACCAACCTAACTACTTTATTACACTACAGCATTACACAGTTACAGAGCACGCCACCGATATTACTGGGATACAGCACTCCCAGAGGTGTAGTTGTAGATGGGTGACATCATCAACCTTGCCAAAGGTGGGTATAAGAAATACATGGTGTGTGTGAGCAGTCTAAAAGCATTACTCAGTCCTCAGGCAGATGGGGACATAGACATACAGCAAGTCTAGGATTAGAACGCCCACCTAACTACTTTATTACACTACAGAATTACGCCATTACAGAATGCGCTACTGAGATTACTGGGACACAGTACTCCCAGAGGTGTATTTGTAGATGGGTGACATCATCAGCCTTGCCAAAGGTGGGTATAAGAAATACATGGTGCGTGAGCAGTCTAAAAGCATTACTCAGTCCTCTGGCAGACGGGGACACACACAGACAGACATGGCAAGTCTGGGATTAGAACACCGATCTACCTTATTACACTACAGCATTACGCAGTTACAGAACGTGCTACCATGATTACTGGGTCACAGTACTCCCAGAGGTGTATTTGTAGGTGGGTCACATCATCAGCCTTGCCGTAGGTGGGTATAAGAAATGTAAGGACTGTGAGTAGTCTAAAGGCATTACTCAGTCCTCAGGCACACACACAGCAAGTCTGGGATTAAAACACTGATCTAATTTCTTTATTACACTACAGCATTACACAGTTACAAAATGTGCTACCGAGATTACTGGGACACAACACTCCCAGAGGTGTATTTGTAGGTGGGTGTCATCAGACTTGCCAAAGGTGGATATAGGAATTGTATGGAGTGTGAGCAGTCTAAAAGCAATTTACAGTCCTCTGGCAAATGGGGACAGACACACACACACACACACACACACACACACACACACACACACACACACACACACACACACTCACACTCACACATGGTGGGAAAGGAACACCTGCCTATTTACAGATCACTATTACAATACTACATACATACGAGTCGCGCCACACAGACTACACATTTTAAGGCTGTCATTATGACCTTCTAGGAATGCAGAAATCAACAGGGATGTTGGCAGTTAAGATGTACATACCTGTGAACCTGTGTGTTTAAAGTAGGAATCCATCCTGACCTGGAGTATGCCCATCTGTGGAATGGACGACTACTACCACTATACAGGGTTACAATGGCCATGCCCATACACAGAGGCACATAACCAACACAAGGTGTCACTGGGCATGCTCACACACTTAGTAGCACAGGGCTGTTCGGAATGCACTATGTGTCCATCTACACAAGGTTATACTGGGCATGCTCATACACTTAGTAGCACAGGGCTGACTGGGATGCACTCTGATTCTAAACCCGGAAGGCCACAGTGGCCATGCTATTACAGGCAGATGTAAAGAACACATTGTAATGGGCTCTGGTGTTAGTAGTTGTCATTGTTAGCAGGAATGTTGGTCTACATATATTTGACACTGGTCTTTTACACAACATCTGCTGCTGTCCATCACCTTAGATGTACCATCCTATACCAAGCACAATATCACCACTCGCAGTGATGTCTTGCTAGGAGTGAAAACTGCTTGACCAGCACAATGAGCCTTGCTAGAGGTGGCAACTGCTTGAACAACACAAGGAGCCAATGTCCTGCTGTAAGTACAAGGTTGTCCAGTGTTTGTCATTCTGGGATGACATAACTGACAGTAGACAGGCCTTTGATACATGTTACATGCATCCATGATTTAAGGGGGTGAGGATAATACCCAAGTCACATCTGCCATACAGTGCCATTCCAAGGCAAATGTCCTAAACACAGGATAACACCCTGACACCTACAGGACAACTGCATTGTTTTCTTATGCTAATCAGTGCTAGATGTGTAGTGTCCATAATCACAGCTGCTCACTCTAGATCCAACAATGGAAAGTACTGACATCTGTGCAGTGAGGAACACCTGGCTAATGGCTCTGTAGTGCACAATAGTACTACCATCGTATACCTCAGAACCACACATGTGGGCCATAACACAGGTACGGACTGCCTCAGGTGGTTGTGTCCCACATACATAGAGGCCACTCACATGTACTGACTGGTACCCCCATGAAAGGCATCACAGATGAGTCATGTGCAGGACACAGTGTTACATGCTGCATTCTAGGATGTAAACCTCAGACACCACCATGCCCTCGTACAACCAACACGCATCCATACATGTTGTAGGACATATAAGAGTACACCACCATGTGAACCTTGACCAGTGGACTGTACCAAGCTGTACATCAACTGTAGAGAGTACCCATTTACTGACACAGTTGCATCATGTGTTATGCAAAGCAATGATACCACTGTCTGTAACCAGGTCAGCTGTACACATACCAGGGGCCCTCGGTACTTTACAGCATTAGCAGATGACTGTTGCTGTACACAAGTACACACCCTCATGTATGGACATGACATACATGTACCTGCGCTGGGTATGTACATGCCACATGCACACACACACACACAACATCCATGTAAATAGCATAGCTGTTGTTGTCCTTTGTGCAAACAGGTGGCTACAGCCATTACACACATGCACATGGACTGTAGGTCCATGGCTGCTGAATGCTAACAGTACATAAGGTGTGATATCAATGTTGACAGAGGTAACATTCCCTCTGTACCGGTCACCCATTACACCTATCATATCAGACAACAGTCCATGTGTAATGTATGTCATTACACATGTCCACCAATTGCAATGCCTACAAACGTGCCCAAATGACAGGATTGTAGGACCTACACACATGTACATGTAGTGTTGTTCATTCAGATAACATGCGTGTGCAGTTGCTGATGTATGCAGGTGATGTGTATCCTAGTATATCATGCAGTTGCAATGCAGCCTCAACATTGCCAAATGTATATAGTGATATGCTGAATGTATGGAAAGATGAACCTCAGGTATAGACAGATGTGTGGAAATAACTAAGTGGTGGGGCATGTTTGCAGATGGATGTTTGCTGAGGACAGCTCACAGGTGTGTCACAAGCGGTCCTACAATAACCTGTGAAACTGATAAGCAATGGTTTAGTTAAGTGAAGGACATATCACACAACTTAGACAGCGGTCAGGGTGACAGTGATAGTATATCACTTGACATCTGTTAGCAGTTAAGACAGCCCATGTGCATATATCAGCACTGTTGACAAAGGAAGCGTCAGTACAGTTTGTAACCCGTGCAATACTGCTGTAAGTCTGTCATACATATCATGAGTTAGGCAGGTCTTTGATTCACAGTACTGGCATGTGTGGTCGTGTGTGTGTCCATATATGTCACATATGGTGGGGAATACATCTCAATTGTTACTCACTCTCCTGTACACTAGTGTACAAATCTGTACAGACTGCAATGTAGAAAGCAGGACATAGGCAGGGGCATGTATCTCACATATGTGAGGTATCTGTATGTGCGTGACATAGGTGTTTTCAATACTGAATGCCGCAGTGTGTGTATGTGTGTGTGTGTGTGTGTGTATATATGTATATATGGCTGTCTGGTCCCTGGAGTGAGGATGTATTTTACCATACTGAACTGATACGACCCCTCCCCCCATCCAGGTGATGCATTCTACTATCCGTGTTGATGTCCCTGATCTTAGGTCATACTGACTACCTGTACATGTGTATTCTCTGTGGCATGTCATGTAGGTGCACAGTACTGTAATGATGATTTGCACATAGGCAGGGGTCCTCACCTCACCAGTAGCAACTGTGTGCGGGTGTATGTTACTGTGTCGGTGAATCCGTGAGTGTGTGGGTGTGTTACTGTGTCACTGAATACAAGTGTGTCAATACCTGAGTTTGTGGGTGCAATTGTGTGTTGGCATCCTGTCATGGGAACATGTATTACTGTTTCCCAATGAGGCATCACACTTCCCACTGGCCTCTACCCTTGTAATCAGCTAGACTGCTCTCTTACCTCACCACTCCATCCTGTGATGTCACCCTTTATGGATGTCACTTCTGTAGCCACAGTAGCTTAATACACAGCTATCATGCTCTTGGATCAGTAAACGTGTTTGGAACGTGGGACATTCTCACTGTTATGTGGCAACTACACGGTGCATGCTGGTATATTCATACATACCTGTGAGTAGTCCACATTGACATATGGGACACAAACTGCAAACACTGACATCCACCGGCATGTGCAATTAGACCTGAAGGAGGACAGCAGAACATCATGTCCAACATGCAGTTACTGTTGTTACACAAGACACATACTGTTAACAGTACGAAATGCATTGTACACCTGCAGTACATTATATGCCTGCTGCCTGTCAACAGTACTCAATAATTGTAAACTGCACTTATCTTCCTAGTCTGTTCACCCTGTGCATCAAACCATATGAGCATGTCCCTGCATTGATGGTGTGGATGTCAGGGATGCAGCATAGGCATTATCATATGCACAGGGTGATAATGTTTGTCAGAGACCTAAGCTGCACCATTGGATGGCATCATGTGTGTGGGTTAGGGCCTTTGATCTAATTGGGCGTGTGTGGATGCTATACATGTGTGTGTTGGGGTGCCCTACATATGTTTCCAGTGTGTGCGTGTATGTATGCACACAGTTCTGACATGTGTCTGGCCTACACAGGGGTATTATTGACAGCTGCAGACTGTACAGGCCAGGTTTTACAGTTCACGGTGTCCAGCCATGGACATGTGACCTGTGCCTGCCAGGGTTTGAACGGACACTACCAGGCAGAGACGCAGATTGGGTACTGTCTAATGCCACTTGTTCACTGGAACCGTGTCCCTGTTGGGACCGTCCTGGGCCACTTGCACGTTGCCTGCTGTGTCGTGGTGTGGACAGCACAGCACCAGATGCACTGCTGCTGCTACCACCACTATGGGAGCGGACATGTGAGCTAGCTCATACACGTAGACCTGAAACAGGTGATGTAGCAGGCCTACGTCCACGTGCCTGATGCCTCACTCCTACCAGATGTTCGAACACCGACAGCTCACACTCATGGATTGTCATGCCATGGTCAAGGACTTCAACCATGTCACTAAACTGTCTATCCAAAGCTTTAGCAATCTGCTGTTGAGCATTTACCATTGCCTGGATGTTGTTGTTTAAAGAACGGAAAGCAGCCCTCTGAAGCCTCTGATCTTCTCTGTTGTGCCATTCAGCACATGCCTGTGCCTCCATTACAGCCAGAAACATGCATCTGGTGACACCAGCTGCTGCGCTCTGTCTTGCAGGAGCATGTTGGCCAGAGGTCCTCCTATGAGCAGCACTGGCCACGTGCCTGTGTGGGGCACCACCAGTCAGTTGGCTGACACCATGGTTTGCAGGCACACCTTCCATAGCCCCCACACTTTCCTGTTCCAAGCTACCATACGCCAACTGTCCTTCATCTATGGCCACAGGTGATGGGGTATGTGCACACATGGGATCTGTGTGCTGGGATGAGGGGGATATATCTGGAATGGCAACCAATGGCACAGTTTCAGCCCCTGACAACTCTGCCTGTACCTCAATCATACATTCATCATCACTGCTAGAGTCTGTGGAGACACTAACATCAGATGTATCGCAGGAGGGCAATGTACCTACATCACCTGTGAGGGCAGACAAGAACTGTACATTACAATCTATACAATAGACACACACACACACACACACACACACACACACACACACACACAGACACATGCACACACACACACACACACACACACACACACACACACACACGCATGTGATATGACAAAAGGCATGCAACATGCATGTGATACGGCAGAAGGCATGCAGTGCAGACAATAATAGTGGTAGTTATCATACATCACTGGGTTGTACACAACACCATGCATGCGTCATAGCAGACGGCATGCAAATTACACCATCATAGTAGTAGTTAGCATACATCCCTGTGTTACACCATGTAGATCAGCACAGGTTAATAGTACACCTGCCTGATGTGTGGCATTTGACCTTAACAATCACATGTAGTATGACATGTGATCTGCTGACATGTGCAATGACATGCATCCATGTTTAACATAATGGTGTCCTGTCAAATATACAGTGGGGTAATGGTGTCCCAATGAAGTATTGTGTGTTCGCCCTACAGATATACTGCACATTTAGCTGTTGTGCATGGCCATTACAGGGAATCATGAGGCGTCTCTATTGCTATACAGTGTGAGTTACAGACACAGTTCATAGCCATGACTGTGTTCAGATACAATATATATATTGTGGAATGTGACCCACGTCACTGAGGTGTATACACACTAAATCATGATGTGGAAGTTGTGACACAGGTCACTGAAGGGTATACGGATGACACCCCTGTACAACTGCAACCATATTGCTGCTGCCTGGCAACTATGGCCAGACATGGTGAACATGTCGGTACACCTTGTCCCACATGACATCTGTGTACCACACACACACACACACACACACACACACACACACACACACACACACACACACACACACATGAGGAGCAAGTATGGCATTGATGCCCGACACCAGCAAGGGGAATGTACTGTATCTGTGGACTGATGTGGATATTGTACTGATGACTGCTGTCATATTGTGACACCTTCAAGATGTTCAAAACATCTTATGTGGTGGATTGATGTCACACCTACACAAGATGTGCACAGGCCTGTAGGATGTCTCCCACATCTGCAATATAACCATTACACAAAGGCCATAGTTGGACCATGTGTAGCCATTGTACGATAGGGTGTACACACAAGCACATCACGTCTATTGTGTGTGTTGCTTCATGTCTCTGGCCATCCTCCATGGCCATGTGTGTACATGTGTTAGCCAAATTATTTTGATGGGCATCTATTTCACATGTCTGTGTTGTCCCTTATGACATACACCCATAGATGTCATATGCTCCACTCATGACAGGGTTATGCTGACAAAGGGTGGTATGTGGGATATGTTTGGTTAGTTAGGCAGTGTTGCAGGCAGGCCACTAGATGTCATGGACATGTCAAGATAGCACATCACATTATGTGACATTCATAGCAGGGCTATGATCCACACCAGTGAATCCTGTGGGGTGGCCATACTCCAGCCCACTGTGTAGTATTGTTTGTATTCCCCACATGTGTAGTTCTGATCTGCAGTACATGTCCTTACAGTGAACAGCACCTTCACCATTGTATGCACAGCTGTCCACACATCTGGCAATGACAGTTTGTGAGGTTTCATGTGGGCGAGGTGATTCACATAGTTTGCAAGTGTTGCACATGGGTAGGTATTGTGACGCATTGCAGGTCCGACCTGTATATTGTGACAGGACCATACATTATGTGTACTTGTTGTAAATCACCACATGGCAGATAGATCTGGGAATTACGATGCCTGATAAATAATAACAGTCTCACCTGCAATGGGCTGCTGTCACAGCGGAATGCCAGAGGTACCTAAATAGGAGTAACACAGCAATATGAGCATTATCCATGCCTGCATGATGGCTACAGAGTGCAATGTGCATGTTATCACATACACCAGTACATTAGACTATACTATGGTGTATGCACATGAGTGCATATACAGAGTAGCATACTATAGTATGTGGCATGTGTGTATACATGCCTTCCATATGATGTTACGTCACATATTGTACAGTGACACATGCAACTATATGGAATATAGTTGTTATAGGGGCAGTACTGACTTACCAGGCAACTCCAGGCTCAGTGGTTGAGAGACACCCACCTCCGCAATATCAGCTAAGGCTTGTGGATGTAGTTCTGCAGGTTTCCCCAGGTTGGCCAGTAACTCCTTGGTACATGTGAGTGGGGACTTGGTTGGTGGTCCACCACCTGTTGCACCTTGTTCTCTGGTGATTGCAATCACACGCTGTTTCACCTGTCTAATGAGGTATGTACAGTGTCTGCGCACCTGCTGGTATGTGATGTTGTGGCCACCCACATCATTAACCCTCCTGCGAAGTTTCATCCACAGGGCATCCAGCTGCTGTGCATCCTGTAGCACATGGCTGAACAGGATATCATGATTATCATCCTCCAAGCAGGTAAAAGGGGGTTGCCTTGCACGTGGCATACCTGGAAGACATAATGATGGAGACAGGTCACAGTAACTCACAGAGACATACAGAGCTACAGCTGAACATACATGTGCATGGCATTTATTACATTTAAATAGTTGTATTTGCAAATCTACATGACCCTGACGTGTTTGTGTCACACACATGTGGCACTCAATGGTGAGTGGATATTATCACCATATATGTGTGTGTGCGTGTCACCTGATTACATTGCTCATACTCCATGTGGATGCTGTCTTTAGGTGGGCATTTCTGTTTGCCTGTACTGGTGTTCCTGCCTATCAGCACATGGCTGGATATGTCCACATTAATGCAGTCAACCTTAATGCTGTGTATATGTCATATATAAAGACTTACACTACCTTAACAGACATGACCTGTGACCCTGCATACTTGCTCACATAAGGTTTTACATGTATGTGTTCTGCCATATACATCTACACGGTACTGTAGAGCAATTCAACATCCTGCCATGTATCACCTGTGTTGCACATGTGATACACATGGGACACTGGCTAACCAGATGGTATTTACAGGGATGGATATCAACTATAGCATGTACAGTTAAAGTCAACTAGTTAGCTAAATGCCATGGGCCATGTATGAATCTAGGATGAAAGGTTACCTGGCACTAGACAACAGGCGGGTCTCTGGGGCCAGGTGGAGCAGTGCAACATTACTGATCCACAGGGTTAATAATACATTTACCATGCGGTCATCACACCATGCCTGAGAGGGGAGCGATGTGCAGCTTTGATGGACAGGAATCCATAGTATGGCAGAACTATGTAAAGTGTATGAGACAAGGATCTGTCCAGCATGTGGAAGGTGGATGTCCATGAATTATGTGTTTGAGATCAGGATGTGTACGTGCAGCATGTCCAACATCACTAGGTTGGACATGGATTTATTCAGGGTATGCATCATGCTACATCGTGGAGATGGGAAATGGGAAGGCTGGTGTAGGCCATCTGCACATGGCCAATACCCCTTAAAGGAAATATATGATCTGATATAGGTCACTTGAGTGTTGTGTATGGCTGGACAATGATCTCTATATTCACGGATGGCACACTGTCATTATTAGGGTTGCCACATATGACTACCTGACAGCTGTGGTGATGTAGTTATCACAGGAAAGACAACTGCCCAGCTGCATCCCTTATACACAAGTGTCCATTATGTTGACCGCTGCCTAGGTGGTAGTTCATGGGTATTATTAACATGGGGTGACAATGCAATATGTAGCTGTCAGATTGTGGCCATATATCACACACACCTCATCCACAAAGCCCCTTTTGTATGTTGTTCACAACACTCTTGAGTCGGCTATTGCTCCTAGATCATAGTCATTTGCATACTTCAATAGGCAGATGCCTTCTGTTTGTCTGTGAGGTATGGACTACAGTGAGGGAGAATACAATTAATTAACCCTGTCTTACTGTAGCCGCCACTGGTGTGATGAGCATGTATTATTCAGACACCTTCTGTAGTGTTGGTTCTGCCAGCAGTCCCATTGCAAAACACTCCTGTGACATAGGAATGTACATCTAGTATACCGAGTGTAAGTGGAACACACAGTATGGGTGATGATGTCCTATGACCTGGCAAGGTTATGATATGCAGTGTGAAATCAACCCTACTGTCATCTACATCTGTACTGCTGACATCAATTATTTGATCAAGGTTCATGGCCTTTTAGACCAGACTCAGCAGGGTAGTAGTGCAGTACTTCCCATTATCAGTGGTGTCTCCACCTTTGTGGGTTATGATAACTGTTGGTATGCACCATTCAGGGTGTACACAGTCTGACATGGAGCTATGTTTTACATGAAGTGTACGTGGAGAGCATCTTGTTTTGCCATATGTGTAGGATACAACCTGTGATGTGGACAGGTCCCATGCAGCCTGAGTGCAGCTTGTACCTGCATAGTTGTGGGTACAGGGGCCCTGTGGTGTACATGGATATATGATTGTGTACCTGTTGGGGGGGCAGTGTGTTTATGTTATCCAAGACCCTATCTGGATTGCTTATTCATGCTCAGCACTTGTTCAGAACTTGTAAGCACTACATAAGCTACTAATTACTATAGCACTCAATCTTCCTCATTACCTAGAGGTAAACAGGTTTTGTGCGTACTTTTCTCACTTGCTTAGAGTAAAATAGGTCTTGTACTCACTTTATTCACTTATCTAGGGGAAATTAGTTTTATATTCAGGCATGTCCAAGGTTCAGCTGCCAGTGTTCTCTCCTGTCTATCTGATGAATCTGATGAATCGGGACATCTTGAGGCAATGTAGACATTGCCTCATGTACACAGACAACCCTCTGCACCTACCATCCAAGACTACAACCTGTGAGAGATGCACTTATCTAGCCAAACTGGAGGCAAAGCTCTCTCCAACCAAGCCTGACCCTAACAGTCATGTGGAGAAGGTAAACATTCACACCACACCACACTCATCACATAGACTCACTGAATCTACCCCACCATTAACTGAGAAAACTACTCGTGTACCAACTCATTAGCTCAATGCTTTCTGGAATTCATAAACACCAATGCCCTGGATCAACATATCCACACACCCACCAGGGGCAACAATATCCTAGACCTAGGCATTACCAACATGAGTGACCGATGTTCCACACCTGAAGTCAACTCCTCATTGGTCCGATCTGACCATGAGCTGAACACTGTTGATATCCACATCTCTCCCCACCCACCATTAAGGGAACCACAGTATAATATGTCTACAAAGCTAACTTCATGCTTCTTAAGACAGACGTGGTGAACGTCATGACACCCATGCAGATGGACAATACTTTTACAACTGCTGAATCCTCCACAAATGCACTCTATAAGCACTTACACGAGTGCATGGATTGTGCTATCCCAAACAGAACCAAGATGCTATACTCCTAATTAAGGAAACCAATCTGATGGTCCTCTGCCATAAACAAACTGTACTACAGGAGGAAGACACTGTTGCAAAAGAGAGTACAATCCCATGCGTGGAGGAGCTCCCTGGTCAGCCTCAGTAAGAAGGTGAGATCCCTTATAAGATCCTCCAAAGCTAGCTATGAAAACAAAACCAACACTAATTCCAACAACAACCACAAAGCATTCTATAGCTATGTCAAATATCTCTATGTCAAAACCCAGATCTGCTTTGAGTTACAGCACAAAGGCACAAACATTACAGAACCAATTGATATTGCCAACATTCTGGCAGCTAGGTTAAGTGCTACCTTCCCCCCTCCCTCTCAAATCTGCACCCACTAAAGCCAATATCACAGCATCCATGGGACCGGACAATATCCCAGGCTGCATTTTACATGAACTTCAGAATGTACTGGCTCCCCACCTACGCACCACGTTCAATAATAGCCTCACATCAGACTTAGTGCCCCCTGAATGGCATAGAGCAACAGTTATCCCACTCCACAAAGGTGGTGCCACAACAGGCCATGGGACCTATTGCCCTATAGGCCTGACTAGCCTGGTCTGAAAGGCTATGGAGCACATCATGGATCTCAGTCACTGAGACACTGGGTATTTCCAAACCTTTGACCCCTCCCAGTTTGGCTTTGTTAAGGGCCGACTATGCCTCCTAAACCTGGTGGACTTCTTAGAGACCAAGGCATTAGATGAGGGTAAGGAAGTCCACACAGCCTACCTAGATCTCTCAAAGGCTTTCAACACCATTTCTCATTCTGGTATTATCAACATACCCATCCACCTGAACATTAACCCCTATGTCATGTGATGGTTTGCAAAGTGGCTCACAGACAGAACCCACACAGTGGGAGTTGCATACTCTAGGTCAGACTGTATACCAGTTACAAGTGGCGTCCCCCAGGGCTCAGTCCTAGGACCCCTCATGTTCGGTATATAATTCTCTGACATACAGACAAGCACAGGAGGGCTTTGGCTGAAAAGGTTTGCAGACGACTGCAAACTAGGGGACATAATTGTTTCCCCAGCTGTTACAGACACTTTCTGGAAGGGTCGCACTGAGACGGATACCTGGTGTCAATATCATGGCCTCAAGCTGAATGACAAAAACTGCATAGTCATCCCCTTTGGATATAACTAATTACCCGTGGACTATTAGCATACATATACTTAGAATGGTAGATTAACCATTACTAAGCATGTCTGCAGTCAGCCTAGAATTCTCAAAAACGGCCAATCACAAAAAAGTGTGGGAAATGCGGCGTATTTAAGCCCCATAGGTTGGAATACTCACCATAACTGATTGTAGCTCACATTTGCAGTCAGAATGGTAGGTGCAGGAGAAGGTTCATGCTTCCGAGTGCAGCGTTGGGGCATTGAGGAGTCGAAATACATGGTTTTGCTCCTTATCCACCATCATGAGTCCAGACTACTGCAGGGCCAGTTCCAAGGGATGGAGTACAAGGCTGAGGCTCAGAACCGGTTAGCTCATGACCTCACCAGTGCCACAGGCGTTCCTCGCACCGGTGAGCAGGTCCATCACCACCATGCAGACCTGAAGAGATGGAAAGAGGACCACCTGAACCAATGGATACAGGAGGCTCGTGGGATGCAGGATGCCCCATGACTGAGTAAGTAGCCATAGAATGCAGTATGTAAGAATTGATAATTAATTCTGTATAACGGATAGGTATGTCTCAATATCCCTTCATTTACTTCACAGCTGCAGGTGACCGTGCTGCGAATCAGCAAGCCTATGCTGATAGGCTGCAAAGGCTGCGCCACTAGGCAGGTTAGTGAAAATTCTGCATGTTTTGTTATATAAAATAAGAGAGAGAGCATGAAATAAAGTGTTGTAGTACAATAATACAGCCATAAAATGGCCTGAATAAGTCCTCTACATGTACTGTCATGAAATAGTCATAGTGCCAGAAAAAGAGCGTAGTAACCCATTAAGAAAGGTAACATATGTCTGGAATAACATCTCTGCAGGTACTGCCATATAATATATGTGAGTGAGCCTGCAAAAGTGTGCTCTAACCCATTAATAAAGGTGTACTATGTCTTGAATATGTCTGCCATATGCACTGTTATAACAAATAAAGGAGTGAGCCTGTGGAAAAGTGTGTAATGCCAGTAATAAAGGTTTAAAACCTGGAGTGTGTATGTGTCACTTAGTTTGAAATGTTGTCGTACCCTTGCATTATACAAATAGTATTGTGTTAGAAAGTGCTGGCAACCCAGAGTTCTGCAGTCCCATCTACAATGGGTGATGGAAGTAGCTGTGAAGCATATATACAGTCCTCAACAGTCAGTTACTGGCTGGCATGCATAAGTAAATCTGGCACATGAGAAGCATGCTAATATGTTCCCCAGAAATGTGAGTGTGCTTCAATAAATGCAGGGTTCTGTACAAATTGAAGTAAAAAGGTCATGTGAAAACATCCAGATATGTAGATAAAGAAATATAAATGCAACCATGAAATATGTAGCAGTAACATCTGCATCTTGGACAGTTAGTATGTCAAATATAGGTCAAGTATATATTGAACTAGCCAAACCCATTACACAACCTAATGCATGGTGGCAAGTGTAATAATACATGTAGGGAATATACACTTGCAGTCACTAGGAATGTAATGTAGAGTAAAAGTGATTATAAGATGTTAACTGAGGTTTTTTCTACACCCTATTGTTTGTGCATAAACCATGCAATTCCACACCTCAATAGGTATGTGTAATCTTAAATATTTATTGGGACATATGTCCTATTGTTTTATAATTATTTGCATTCATGTTGATGCATGTGCCCTGTTCAAACACCAAGTTCATGGTGGCCTGTTGCTACCAAACATCCCTGCATGCTGTTGGAATATCCACTGTCATTCAATATATGCATGTGTTATGCTTGCTGTTCAACTGTTGGAATCTTGGTGTGTTGGGTTAATGGGAATATTACTGCATGCTGTTACAACTAATCTGGAATGCTGTTGTTTATGTTGTAATTAAACACAACTAATCACAGAACGTATGAGAAGGCCGGTCCCAGGGGACCCACCTGTCCCTCCTCAGTTGGCGAGTGCATCTGGCACCAGCAGCCCCGGTGCCCAGCCCGGGCTCCCCTCCTCCATTGGTCCTGTGCCACCTTCGGGTGGAAGTGCTGCAGGGGATGGGGCTCGGGCCCCCCGTGCAAGCGTGGGTGGAGAAGGGCCACCTGTCACCCTTTGAAGGGTCAGGGCTGTGGTGCGTAGGGAAATCCAGTGTTCAGTCACTGATCCCCTACCCCAGTTTGAGGCTAGAGTGGCGTGTCTCTTGGGTGAGCCTGCCTGTCCTACTCAGCCCCCAGCACAGCCACCCTCGGGGCTGTGAAGGTGCAGTGGTGACTGCCCATGGGTGGGGATCTCAGTTCCACTGTTACCATCTGTGGGCTCATGGGCTTGCGATTTCCAAACAACCTTCCCCGTCAATTGTGTTTACCCACCCCATGTGTCAAATTCCACCCCTGTATGCGTCTTGTTTGTCTTGTCTATTTACCTCCCCAACCTACCTCCCCAAATATACCTACATCCCCTACCTCACATTCCACTCTCATCTGAAAAAAAAAATAAAAAAAGGGCAATCTATTCCCAAAAAAAATTACGCCCCATACATAGCTGCCCATTTTGCACACATGTCCGCCGGACATGTAAACTGATAATTATAATTGGTAGTACAACATACTCTGTTGTCCTCACCCCTCTCTCAGGGGTGGGAGGTTGCAAATTTCACACCAAATTATGAACATATGCACAGCTGTTGCTGGTAAAGAAATAGTCAGCTATGGGCCTTCCCTACACCCTTCCTGCACATCCCAGCTGGTTTCCCTACTGTCTTTCCCTCTTTGTGCCCCCTTTTTCACCACTTTCCTATCTCCCCATTTTCTTTTCTTTCAAAGAAATTAGCACAGGGGTTAGCGGGAGCAAGCACTTTTAAGCAGTAGTTAGCGGGGGTGCACGAGTGTGAGCTTGTGTGCACTTAGTTAAGCATCAGTAAGCATCACGCAAACCCACGCAAACCCACTTACAGCTGCTTAAAAGTGCCTTAGTCGCTCTGTATGGCAGGGCCCTTCTATTGCTCAGCAGAAAAATAAAATACACCTGTCCGTCGTGAACCCCAGACCTTGGGCTCACCAGTCTGCATGAAGTACCACTACACCACAGCAAATATACAATAACTTAGTGCTGAAAGAAATATATCATGCATTACAATGAGTGAAAGTAAAGAGAGAATAGGAATGGCATAACACAAATCATGTTCTGTGGCCCTTAACCAGCAAGTGTTGTGGAATTCCATGACATGACTGTGAAAAGAGAGCCAGCCATACTAGTAGGGAATAATGTTACAGTAGCACCTTACAAACCCAACACAGTATCAGAATAGGATAAACACTGGCGTATTTGAATAGGTCAGAGGCCAGACCTCCCAACTGTGACTGGCTTACAGGGATGTCCCTGATTTTGCAAACAAATGTTAGTTGTGTCCCCTCAGACTCCCTGTGAAATGTAGTAACAGTAGGCAGAAAGTTGGGGAATCCCACATAATGATAAATGTCAATAAATTAGAGTAGACGCTGCTTGCACGTCAAAAAAGGTGTAGTAATACATATGCTCAGAATCCCCCAAAGTCGCATATCTGAAATATATCACAGGTGTATCCCACTGATATGTACCTTTCCCTGAGGCTGTTCAAATATATACCTGAGAGTATCTGAGGCCTGGAAGAGTCAGAAACACACAGGCATATCAGCCTGTCTGCTGTTACACACTCTGCGAATAGCTGTAGAATGAATTCCACAAGCATGCCCTTATGTAGGAGTACAACACAGAAATATCAAAGGATGTAGCCATGTACTGCTAGCAACCACTTGTGACAATGCCATTGTTCAGGT